>NC_141761.1:31637754-31944004 GCF_982258835.1 Parasteatoda tepidariorum
ACTGTACTTTGTTTTACATTTAATTGTTTTTTCGATAAATTGACCATTGTATGTCAATCTCAGTATTTATTTTCACGTCATTTCCTTAATTTCTATAGTTTTTTGCCACAAATGTGGCGGCCAGTAATTTTAACCACCTTGGCAGAAACGTGCTAACCTTTGCTATAAAATTCCTTGATGAAGAAATTCAAACAAACAATATAAGTTTTTAACTATTTAAAAAATTTGATTCTGATGGCTTGGAACTTTTAATAATAATATTTGCATAATGAAAAGAGCATTATGAATTGAAATACTGTTTGTAAATATTTAAATTTGTATTAAAAATTTCCTTTTTTATTTTTCAGGTATGTGAATTACATTTCCATTCCCATGATGTGGAAAGAGAAACATTTATTTACGACAGTAAAACCGGGGAAAGATTGTCGACTAGTCTGTCGATTATTGACTTTAAAGTCATCCAAGTTTGGAGAATTTAGCATAACACAATTTGATATTGATGTCACAGAATGTCATGAGCATATTTCTGAAAATGTCAACATACCTATCACTGATATTGATATCACAAATTTAGATGATAAACTACCAATTTTTGTATATATGGCTGGGTATTGTATTTATCAAATATGTAAAAATTTGAAGTGTGTTTCTTGTGAAAGTCAACTGACCATGGACAAAGAATTGGCAGTTGATGATTGTTATAAATTAATATCTTCCATGAACAGGGGAAGTTTGAAATTCCCTAATTCTAACGTAATCAGAATTGTGTGCTTTTCGTATGCAGTTGCAGAAAAACTTCTTTCACCTTTGCATGAAAAACAATTTCTTGCAGTTAAACACCAAAGGCTTTTCATGACAAATTTGATTATGAACTTATTAACAGATTTTGAAGTTTTTAATGATGTTGATGTGTGCTCATCAGGTCACGTTGCTGAGCTGATCGTCAAAAAAATAATTTGGACTACCGCTAACATGTTACTTAAAAATTATTGTTCTAACAAGAATGATGTGGTTAAAAAAATTTCTCAAAAACGCAAATTAAGTACATTGGAAAAACATTAATATAAATAACATATAAATAAATAAACATTACATATAAATAAATTTAATTGCAATTTGATTCTTTTTAAAAGATTTACTTTTTTTACTTCCAACTTTTTTAATATATTGCATCCCCTTTCTTTAATTTTGGAATGTTGCATATTTTTAATCATTTTATCAAAATATGCTATCAATTTCAAACTTTTGTTCATCGAATTTTTATTCATATTATTTAGAAATGCTTTTTTTTCAAATTAGGGACTAAAAATGTCATTAATACTACATTTAAAAATTCATGATCTAAAAGAATTAAATAATATTCTAATATAGTATTTGATTTTAATTAAAAAAATTTTTTTTTTAATTTGTTGTGTAATACAAGCTTATGAAATTTATAATTTTCTTTTCACTTGTAGATTGTTTTTGTATAATATATTTTCAAATCTATTTTATTTACTATTATCATGCTATAATTTTTGTATAATTGTTTTGAAGGACTTTTTTAACATTGCATAAAAAATTCAAAATTATATATTTTATTTAATGAAAATTTTTTTCAACCAGGATAAAGAATAGGTTTTTATATTTTTTGTATTAAAGTCCTTAAGAAAATAGCAGCTTATTTGAAATCATTATGTATTTAATTTTATTGAATTGGTTATTAATATTTGTAGGTTATATTCATGACTATATTTAGAAGTAAATTTTTCATTCCATTTTGTGAATAAAAACTTGTGTGACTAGTTCATGATGTATTTAAATTTCATTAATGTTCTGTAAATAATTTGACTCTTTTATATAGCTTTATATTTTGATATTTTTTGTCTAATAAAATAGTAAAAATACTCTATCTTCTCTATGAGTCGATAATTCTGTTTAACAGTTGTGAATGTACAAAAAAATTAAAATTTTAAAATGTATGATAATTCAAATTTGATTTTTGGAAGTTAAACATTTTATCTTTACTTTTAATTAAATAGGTTATGTACAAAAAATAAAATTTAAATTTGTAATAACTTTTTTTAAGTGTTTCACCCTATTTAAAATCAATACGAAATTAATTTGGTTATTTAGTTATCTATCAGTAAATTATGTTCACTAATAGAACAGTTAACTGCATTGTGGAATAAAGCTTCCATTCTATGACAAAAAACGACAAATTTAAATTATGTATGAAATAGATAAATTAGAATTTAAGAATATTAAGTAAATTATTTGATTTTCATTGTATGTATTAATTTATTTGCCGTATTTTCGATTTGCTAATAAAATTGAGAGAATATTAATAAAATTTACAAAGTAAATAAATTACTATTTATTGAGTGATTATATATTAAATTTGTCAAAAAAAAAGTTTTAAAAAATCACATCACGTTTCTTAAAATTTGTTAAAAATAACTATTTGTGATTCATTAGAAAAATAAATTGGAAATTGCATAAAATATTTCCATACAAAGTTTCAGTTAAAGGAAAAAATAATTTTTACAAAAAATATTAATTACGATCTTTTTTTAATATTATTAAATTGAAAGATGTTGTCTTTAACCATTTATGGAAATGTTTATTAAAAAAATATTATAAGCTTGAAAATAACTTTTTCTCGCGAAAATCACATAATGGTAATATCTTTGCTCAACGAGAAATTCTTAAGTTAAGCGTACATATTCTCAGCCGCTGATGCAGAGAGGAAAAGCGACGGACTACTATTGATGACTCATTCTTCACGCGCTCAGGCCTTGTCTAGTTACAGAGGGTGTTGGCCCATCTCAGTTTTCCTGACCTTGGGCTCTGGGGTGCAGGAGCAGATGTTCCGGTTAGATGATCAGCCGAACGCGAAATCCCTAGCGTTTAGCTCCAAAGCATGCTTGGTACTCATTTATAGACCAACTAAAGGAATGAAAGGCTGAGTCAACCTTGCCCGGCCCGAGGATCGAACCCAGGACCAAATAATTTCGCATTAAAAATATTATTTTCATTTAAATCTACAGCACCTACTTTCGTGTAGAATGCATTTTTCTTATACTATATATTTTTATATCTGATATTTTCCTCTTCTTCATTTTGCAGTTGATCAAACGAGAATTCGATTATCATCGGATTTGGATATTCCAGGATCCGATTACATCAACGCCAATTTCGTCGAGGTAAGAATACACACTTCAAGTTTTTGCAGTTGTTGTTTCAACTCCTCCAGAAACTGACTCCAGAGAGTCAGATAAGGTCCATAAGACCATGAGCAAATTTTTATTCATTTGAGCTGAAATATTTTATGTGAGTAGATTCACTCATCATGCATTAAATTCTCAAGAGTAAACTTGTTTGTAATTTCTCATTCGCTAAACCACCTCTTCCAACCAGAAACAATCTCCTGTTCTCTATCTTTTAAAGGACATGATAGGAAGACCTCGTAAATTTGACCGTTGTCAGACAACAGCACCTGAAGTGACGCCTTCCCTCCTAACTCTCATACTGCAACGAAAGGGAAGATTTTTAGCCATGTCAGGTTTAACGCGCACCTCTCCAAGATCGAACTCGCGAAATCCTGCTCTCTATTACGTCAGCAGTGCCTTTACAGAATGAGCTACCGAAACTTAATTTCTAAACCAAGAAAACTATTATAGTAAAATTTACCATTTTCACTATTTGTGTTAGAAATTAAATGACTATTATAAATGAAAACCATAAGAACTCAAATAAATTCTTCTTCTGAAAGATTTTTTATTTATTTACTTTTATTTTATTTTTACCACTTGTTTTCTCACGAGTTAATTTTTGAAAATATTGCAGAGAAATTATTTTCTTTGTCGTGTATATTTTAAGCGATGTCAATTAAACATGTTGAAGCAAATAGGAAATGTAAGTAGGTACAAAGATTTTTTTTACAGCCTTATGGCTTATTGCATTTTTAAAAATCATTAAATATCATTAAATTTGATATTTTAGATTATTTTAAATAAATTTTTCTAAATTTATCAAATTATATTTAAACCTAATTATACTTATAATATTTTTTTATAAGAAAGAATAATATAAAGAAAACTAGTTGCATCCTTTGAGGCTCTACAGCGCCACCAGAGTGAATTGTATTTAATGGAAACTAGATATATGAAAATAATTTACATCATTTAAGTCTGACTTTCTGTTCATATGTTAGACAGCATCGATGCTGTTGCTGTTTTGGTTATATTCTTTGCTGTTACATTTCATACTGCTACATTTTCTTTTGCTGCGCAAAATTTATAAGACGTAGAAACTTGAAATTACGTAGGAGCACCGAAAGATGTACAAGGATTTAGTTAAAATCGAAAATTTGATATCCAATTATTAATTCCAGAATTATCAGCTGTTAAACTTGTTATAGAGAAAAACTGTGCTGACTGATCTCCCGTTGACTACAGAGTTGAAATTTGACGAGCTAAAAGGCAATTTCTAATTGCAACTATTATACAGTTATCTTTATAGATTGTTAGCCATTAATCTCTATCATTTCACTGGATTGCTGATTCAATGCTGATTCAATTCAACGTTTGTGAAAAACAGGGGTGAGTTGAAGCAGTGGAAGAGACTTTTAAAAAAATGAAATAAAAATAAAGTATAGAAAAAGGTAAATTAAGAAATCAAGAAAAGTAAAAAATAAAATATTAAGTAAAGTAAAGCAAATTTCAAATTAAGAAAAAAGTAAAGTAGAAAGTAAAGTAAAGCGTAAAATAAAGTAAAGCATAAAGTTAATGTAAAGTAAAGCGTTAAGTACAAAGTAAAGCGTAAAATATAAAATAAAGTGTGAAGTTAAAAGTTAAATAAAAAGTAAAGTAAAGTAAAACGTAAATTAAAGCATATAAAGTAAAGAGTAAATTACAGCAAAATTTTAATTAAAGCAAAGCCTATATTAAAATAAAGCTTAAATTGTCGTAAAAAAGCTTAAAGTGTAAAATAAGATAAAGCATAACATATAAAGTTTTAAGTAAACTGAAGCGCAGATTAAAAACTGTGCAAAGTTAAAAGCAAATTTAAAGTAAAAGCCAAAATAAGAGCGGAAAGTAAAGCCTAAGTAAAATTAAAGTGAAGCATTAAATAAATATAATGTAGGGCGTAAAATACAAAATAAATTAATGCATAAAATATAAAGTAAAATATAAGGAAAAAAGTAAAGTAAAAAGCAAAATAAAAAGTAAAGTAATGCGTGAAATATAAAATAAAGAAAATTGTAAAACATGAAATTAAGTAAATTGTAAAATATAAAAAGAGTAAATTGTAAAATATAAAATAAAGTAAATTGTAAAATATAAAATAAAGTAAATTGTAAAATATAAAGTAATATAAAGTATAAAAAAAGACATTAAATTATAAAGTGAAGTAACGAGTGAAGTATAAAGTAAAGTAAAGATAAGAATATAAAATAAAACATAAGATCTGAAATAAAGTGTAAAAAAAGTAAAGCATAAAGCATAATGTAAAGTATAAAGTAAAGTATAAAGTAAAATGCAAAGTATAAAGTCAAATTTTATGTAAAGTCTGAAATTGAAGTACTGTAATTGAGACCATTTCTGCAAATTAGACCTAAATAAAGAGAGAAAAAATTTTTGTTAAATCCAAGGACAAAAATTATATTTTTTCAATCCAAAGAGCGAAAGTTCCCTCCAATCCAAGAACTCTTCTTTTTTTCTCCCCATACCGGAAATGTATGCCTCTTGTTCACTTCTTGAAGAAGAAATGTATGTTCTTAAAAATGATTTTTTGAAAAAAATATATTTTTCGTACAATATAACTTTCTAATTATCTGTATCTTTTTTATCCCTACAAATTTTTAAAAAGACAACAATAGATACAACGCAGTTATGTAGGACTCACATGTTGCCAACTTAGATAGAAAAATACTCGCGATTTCTCGAGGCCATATAAGAGAAATATCTTTAGAGACTTATTCAATGTTCTTTTAACTTTATTTATAAATATAAAATTAAGTTAAATTGAAAATGTCTACACATAATTGCCTTCACAAAATAATAATATCTAATCATTGAAATAACTTTACAAAAAGATAAAATCGTTTTCATTTTATTGATGAATAAGAAACCAATTTTTTTTATTAGACAGCCAAAGATTAGTTTGTACTCTTATTCACCGGCTCTGTATTAGTATGAAACAAAAAATAAAACGCGCCGAATAAAGGAATGATTTGCATTTAGACCAGGAAATCTCGTAGCCAAATACCGCAAAAAGAATATTTCGTGATATTATATCTCCCATTTTATTGCTGAAATCCGCTGAAGAGCAAAGGATAGAACTTAGATATAGAAAAAAAAAAGAAAGAAAGCAGAAAATAAATAAGAAAATGTCAAATTCTTGAAATAAAAAGGAAACTCTGGAGCTGAAGAAAAGGAAAGACACAGCAACAAGAGAAATGTTTCCGCACGGGAAACATTTTAAACTCTGCTTCTCAAAAGAAAAGAAAGCAAGGAAGAGCGATGAAGGAAAAAAAAAAGAAAGAAGAAAGCTGAGAAACACAAGAGCTGCCTTCTTTGCTCTAAATAATGACAAAAAGAGAGCAGGATGAAAGATACCAAGACCAAGAATAAAGTCTTTTTTTGTTTGGCCCCTTCTGGTGTTTTTTTTTTCCCTTCATGCTACATTCCTTTTGGCGTTGCAGAAATGTATGCAATCGGCCACATTTACATTATATTTGAAACACATGCGCTATTCATTTCCTATCCCGAAAACAAGTTTTTGTTGGAGGATATATTTGAGACTAGACTTCATAATTTAGATAAAGTTAATATTTAAAAATAAGTCGACTAGAAAATGTTTTTAAGCTTTCTGTCTCTTTTTATTTGGGGGACATTGAAAAATGAAAAAAGCTATCTAAATTTTGTCTTTGTAACTGATTGCTCGAATAAATTGAAGCAAATGAAAGTACTAATAGAATTCTAAAAACTCAAAGAATTTTTTCCTAACATTCTTTAATTAGAATTCCTTTAGGTTAATAAAAACTTAAATAATTCACAATAAATAAACTAAATCCGTTTTTTTATTTTTTTATTTACTCATTTCGTAATTTCTAGTAAAACTTCGAACACTACGGGTTTCCGTAATTTCTCATTAGTACTACGGAAGTTAAAAAATGTCTCAAATAAAAATTTTACTTTACAAAACTATTACAAAACTAACTTTACAAGACTATGCTGCAACTTTTAATAAAAACAAAAAGTCACAAAATTCTAAGAAAATGCGTCATCATTGTTTTTCTAATGGAAATTAAAACGCAGTCAAAATGACTTCCTTAGGCAATCTAGTGTTAAAGGGAACCGGTCATACTTTTTATACAGTTACCTTTTGTAAAATAAATTGTTTACAAAATCTTTAAAAATGCGACTTTTTAACATTATTATCAAACCAATTGTGGCACATGGAAGTGAAACCTGGACCATGACCATAAAAGATGAAAATGACCTGCTGGTGTTTGAACGAAAGGTCTTGAGGAGAATAATAGAACCCATTAATGATAGATGTGAATGGAGAATTAAGTCGAACCTTGAAATTGAGAAAATGATTAAGAGAAAAATTATTGTTCACTGTATCAAATATCAGCGCCTCTCATGGCTTGGACACATTAAGAGGAGAGACAATAATTACGACTTGTAAAGGATGATCAACTGGACACCTATGGGAACCAGGCCCAGAGGTCGCCAAAGAAAAAGGTAGAGGGACTGCGTTATTGACGACTTGGAAATAATGAAGATTCGTAGGTGAAGAGAAAAGTCAAAAGAGAGAGCTGTATGGAATAGAATTGTGGAACAAGCAAAGGTTCACCAATGGCTGTAATGCTATATAAGAAGAAGAAATTACTTTTGTAAAAACGTATTCAAACCAACTTATAGTTCAAGGGTTTATTCAAAAATTAAAGATGTAAATAATTTTATTTAAAGTTTAAAAAAATTATACATTTAGTTTTTCCACGAAAAATAAATTAAAATTCCAGCTAATATTTCAATGTTTTACAATATTATTAAAATTTTCTTAATTCAAAAATGGTGTACCTGTGTTTTACTTAAGACAAATTTATATTATTAACATTTTTATTACACAAGGGAATAATTAAGTTATTATAAATGGGCACAGAAAGGGAAATTATTGCTGCCCTGGAATACCGTATTTTTTTCTGTGGTCCTCTTCTGAAAAAAAAAGTAATGTGCCCATTGTCTAAGATCTAAGAAATGCTGTACAGAAAATTTATTTTCTTACAAGCGTGCCTAAATTGATTAATATCGAATTTAACATAAATATATACAGCATGGAGAAAAAAATCTAGCAAAGTTACCGTACTCTATAGCAATGGCATTTCTGGTAAAAATAAAAAAAAACAATCATAATTCTGGTAATAAAACCCAAAATACCATTTGATAATTCTTCCATTCATATGATAACGGTTCATCGGAAAATCTGGTTTTCAGAATTATGGTTCTTATTACCAAACATTTAGTATAAAATACAAAATTGGAAAGTAAGTAATCAAACAAATTGCTTTTATACCATGCTCCAACGTATCATGATAAAATTACAAAATTTTACCACATTTTTTATGTATTATAAAACCATATTTAATTGTTAATTTAGCCAAAACCATTACCAAAGGGCTTCAGTAAAAATTACCGACCTTTTTGGTGTTCCCATATTTCTCGAAGCACGATAAATTTTACTATAATCTGGTAGTTAGGCGATTTTTTTCTTCCTCTGTGTGATAATGATGTGAACAAATTTTCATTTTAGGGTTACCGTGAAAAGAAACTGTACATATGCGCTCAAGCACCTTTGAAACATACCATTTGTGATTTTTGGCGAATGATTTGGCAGCAAGGTGTATCCGTGATTGTTATGCTGACCGGCCTAGAAGAAAATGGCGATGTAAATATATTTCTCATTCTAGTTTCTTGTTTCACAGGTAATGTTAAACTTTAAACATGCAAAAAAATAAAGCTTATAAATCATTGTAATATTGCTCATGGTTTTATCCATAATCTGTTGATTCAGGCAAAGTAATGTCCACTTCAATGGTTGTGTTTCATTGAGTGTTGAAAAAGAAAACAGTTTTAAAATCATATTTACTTCAAACTATTCAGATTTTTAATAACTTTTCAAAATTCGATCACAGACGTTTTTCAATTTCTCAAAACTGTGCTTTTCCTTCATGCTGACATTTTGCGCCATTTTCACACTATTAGAAATTTCTCGGAAGGAATGGAACAATTTATTTAACTGTTATTTTGCTACATTCAAACAAAACAGTCAAATGACCTTAAATAAGATGGTATTTAAACTGATAACTGTGATAAAAACCGTTTATTAACTGCTTTCCCCTAATACGGTTAAATAACTAGAATTTTACGGTTAAATAACTAGAATTAGACACCACAATATTTCATCCATTACATATGTACGCCTAGCCCTGGGCTATTGAAAAATGATACTCTCATTCATACATAGATGGCAGCACCATAAAGCTGCCAAACTATCTCCGATATTCAGTTAAATTTCGTTTTTATGGTTTTGAAACCATACTGATTGTAATAGGTTAAAAAATGGTATAGCTTTATATTTACGGTTTTTTAACCTTACTAGTTGTAAAAGGTTTCAAAACATTAAAGGTAAAAATTTGCTTGACCATGAATTTTACGGTTAATTGGATGGACAGACTGTTGTCGGTTATTTTAGCAAAATTTTAGGATGAAAATTCCAACAGTGCAAAATTAGCATAGTTGACTAAAGATAGAAAGAACTTTTCAATTTTTAATAACCTTTAAAAACTCTCAAAAGTTAAGAAACCATGAAACAACAGCAATAACAATTGATTTTTAATAACTTGCGCTTTAACATTTTCAAAAAACGGGCTTGCATTACATTATTTCCTTGTAAAATGCAATAAATTCATCTTCCGCTATAATTAATCAATATTTTCCGTTTTATGATATAATTAGATACTTGTACCCTAAATAGCCATAAAATGAATTCTTCATGATTAAGCTTAAATATTTTATGCTATTTAAAAATATCTATACTTGACTTAAAACCTCTAAACATATATAGATTGAGCCTAAATTTATAAGAACAATTTTAGTAAAAGCGAGCGCCAACGAAGACATCTAATTTAGCCGCAATGAAAAGAAATTTCGCCAAAACCGCTGGTCTGAGTAGTTTTAATTAAAAAATCTTCTTTAAATTAAGGCGGTGCTTGTAGGACTTCATGGTAAGTTGCTATTTCTCATTTTCTTCTTAATCTTAATCATTACCTTTACGTCATCTTGACTTATAAACACTATTCAGTGCATGCCTCATATCTTAGAAAATGAAACAACGAATAAAGCGTTTTTACTCTGCGCTCCAAGTTTAATTACATTAATTTATTCAAGAAGTTTTAATTAATGAAATTAAACTTGTTCGCATTAATTAGGCTCGTTTTTGCTGAACAGGGAATTTTATTGAACTGGGTATGAGTTTCCATAAACTTCATATTCGCAATGTTTTATTCTTTACAAATGAGAGACCGACGTTTTCAATTTAAAACCTTCAATTTTTGGAACTTTTATGAATTTCATGCGCGTGTTTTAAAACACATTAGAATAAATGTCCAAAACTTCTGGTAGCTTTTTTTTAGGTTACTTGATTTCATTTTTGCATCGATTATTATGCAAGTAATAAAAAGAACTGCTCCAATTTATCACGCTTAATTAGTTAAAAAGTATAGTTAGATTAAGATTTATTGTTATGAAATATTCATTGATTGATAATATAAAATAAATTTATTGTGATTTAGCATTTCAAATTATGGAGTTAACATTTCACAAAAATACAAAAAGTACATGATTCAGGATTATTTTAGAAATAAGTATATTTAAAAATTCAGTTTGTGTGTGATTTTGAAAAATAATTTTTTAGCGTCAAAATTTCTAAATACAATATTTTATAAAATATCTTTTTCCAAAAATGCGTACATAAAAGTTTTTCGTGTGATTTTCTTTCATCTTCCTGTGTTTATTAATACTGATGTTCTGTAATAGCCATAATGGCAAAAAACGAAATCAGAATGGTATGCACATTTAGGAGCTAAAATTAATATTTATGACAAGAAACAACAATGTAGAAATCTCTCAAATCTCCAGTATAATAGACAAGAAGTGAAATAGCCAAACCAGTTTGATTGCCTGATCAAACTTGAAAGTGTTTTTAAAAATCCCATTTCTACTCCTCTTAGTTTTCTTTGACAACCAGAGAGGTTTTAAGATTATCAATTCTGTATTTTGCAGAGTTGGTTCATTTAGATTTCGAAATCCTTTTTATTCTTTACTCTAAATATACTCTAAGCATACTTTTTAGTCTTCATTTTTGACGTAGGCTATAAAAAAAAATATGAATTGTGCTCTTTGCGAAACACCTAGCATTTTGTTTTTTTTTTTTCATTTATAATTCCTTCGATTTACTTTTTTAAGAGTTTCGTAATTTCTTTCACCTATCAATCAATAAATAAGTCTAATTTGATATTTCTGTATTTCAGTTTGATTTGGATTTTAATTATGTATCGTTAAGCTCTTTTTTTTTTAAATATTACCATAAATGAACATGAAAAAAACTCTGATTTAAATAAAAAATTAAAACGTAACTTAATTGTAATATGGAAAAAATTAAAATTTTGACTTAAAAAAATCCGATTTAAAAACTAACAGACTAAATGATTATACTCTAACTAGGAAGAAGAACAAGAATCACTGTAAAAAATTTACGTACAGTTTGGCATTTTGGGTGCATCATCCATAAAATCCATTTTTTACCGTAAAATATTGTACCGTAATTTTTACAGAAATACTTATTTAATTAAAGTGACTTATAGATTTTACGGTAATTATTATTACTGTAAAAATTACGGTATATCCAATTTTTTATTCCGTAACAAGTTCCGGTAAAAATGGATTTTACGGTAAAAAGTACCGGCACCTTGAGTGCTAGTACCTTTTATCGTAATTTTATTCGAAATGTTTTACAGTGTACTTGAAGTGCCACTCGCCAATCGGACTACTTTTTTATTATTTTTACATCTGGAGTTTAGAAAATGAAATCGTATGTAAAACGTATTTTGTCCATTTTGCAGTACTTATAAAGTTATAAATTTTCAAAAACAATTTTTGAATAGTTTAATTAGTGAATAATTAATAATTATCGGTTTTAATAGGGTCTTTTTTTTACCTAGTTTAATTCATTTTAGACATGAAAAGCATTTTCGGTAATAAAAAAAAAGATTACTCTAATTTAAAACTTTTCTTCTTAATCTAAAACTTTAATCTTCGCATTTTAAAGGACTGAAAGTATAAAATTACATTGCTTTAAGTAATAAATTCAAAAGTTCCTGCATAATTCAGTATTTAACCAGAATTTTTTCGATTACAATTTATTATCTGATTTAGAACTCATTTGAAATTAGTTTTTTAATAAGTATCTTAACCGTGATTTTTCGAACTGTATTATTTATCATACATTTTAACAAAATTTTTGCAATTCTTTGCAAATTGTTTAGCCCAAACTTATTTTTTCAAACGTTTATATTTATATTTAGAATGTCATTTATATTCTAAATAGACGTAAAGTTTTGTATTTTATTTCGTATCCACAATAACTAACTCTGTAAAAGAATATTTAGCTTTATTTGTGATTGGCTTCTCTTCGAATTAAATCTTTAATAGAAAAATCTAAGTTGAATCTTTTAAAAGTAATTCCCTTTACTAATCTAAGACTCATATGAGACACTTGGATGCAAGATTTGCTAATAGCTGTAGAATGGTAGTTGGAAAAGTGCGAACGAAAAGCGTAAAGCTAATGAAAACTGAAATAAAATAAATTTCAAAAGTCTGAATATCATTGGAATATCTGCAGAAATTGTAATTAACAAAATAAATCTTAAAATAGAACACGAAGTTGCTGTCACAAAAGGCATGAAGCCATCTTGCTGACTATCTATAACGAATAAAAATCCTAAACAATTCCCCTCTATTGTACCTCTGAATAGAATGGCTAAATTAAGTTCCAAAGGGATCCTATCAAACCTTTTCTCCTAAATAAAATATTCGCTTTTCAAGAAAATACACTGCATTCTACCAATTATCCGTTACTGATTTATTCTTATTGGGCTAAATCAATTAGAACCAAGATATGCATTCCATGAGAAGACGTACGAGAACCATTAAGAGAATAAATTGCTTTCTGTCATGTTCAATTAGAGGTTATCCGAAAAGAACAATGCTAATATTTTTCTAGAAAAGGTCTTTATACCGACGAAGGTTAAATAATCAAATAGAAAATCTGTCGCGCCCAGAGCATTTTGCTGTCTTCCCTCTTATCAACTACAGAGCAGTGTTGCTGATGTTATTACTGATGCTAATAGTTTTCCTTTTTTATGCTAGACTAGTTGCATTTAAAAATGTGTACAAAATATCAATACATAATTTTGCATAAAAATATTTTGTACAGTGTGCCAAAAAGCGGGGACACTTAATAATTTTTAACTTAGTAATTGAATTTTCTCATACTGAAATACTCCATTCATCTATGAAAAAACTTACCAAAGATAGGTCAATTAAAAATAACTTAATTCTATTAAATTAACATAGATTTTATAATTGTTTACCATAAATCAGAATTTGATTTCAGTTTTTCAAGTTATTAGCCAGATTTTTACCAGAAATCATTTGAATCAAATCATTTTCGCAAGTACTAAGATATTTCCTTCATGTTTCAAAACGCCTTCATTGTACTTGCTAATTAATACTAAGTATTATTAATACTAAGTATTATTAATACTAAGTATTATTAATCAAAATTTTAAAATCATATCATATTTTCCAATAAAAATATTAAAAATGCGACTTTTTGTTAAAAGAATTTATGATTTTGTTTTTAATTATTTATCATAGATAAATAATTAAATAATATTTCGCCTTAATTTGTCAAGTTATTTACCAGACATTTACATCAATACACTCGATATAATAGATAACGTTTGCTTGCACGATATTTTAATAATCGTTGTCTTACATATAAGGCATAATTAACTTTCTATTACCTTTCCTTATTTTCTTTCATAACGTTTCATTGCTTACATTATTTACATTTTTTTAACATTCAGTTAAAGGTTTCTTGAATCATGGGATATAAGGTTGTAGCTTTAACAACACTGCGATGCAAGAATTAATTAACCCCGAGTGAAATGAATTAATAAAAATATTTTACGTCAGATGTATCGTATTGGTTAGAGTACAAAAGTCCACAAAAATTGAAATGGATTCCCATGATAGCTTTTAATTTAATGATAAGATTTTCAATTTTTTTTAGTGGAAATCTTAATCTAAATCTCTAGTGTATTTCTACAACAAAAATGGCAACTACTTTACATCAAAGTAGCGTAATAAGACGCTTTACGTAACTCTTGGCAGTCTAAGTATTTCACTGCACACTATTTTTTTGCACTACTTAGTACGGATGAGGTTATGTTGGGTACCTTTGAGAGAAAGGTCTTGAGAAGTATTTTTGGAGGAATTTAAATAAAAATGGCGTGTGGCCTCGAAGAACAAATTTAGAGCTTTATCACTCATATAATGAACCTGACATTAATAACTTTATTAAACGACAAAGAATAAAATGGGCAGAACACGTTATCAGAATCGACAAAGACCGTACCACAAAAAGAGTTTTCAATGCCAGACCAGTTGGCAAAGGAAAAAGAGGCAGGCTGAATTTGAGATGAGTAGATGGCCTAGAAAAAGACCTTTGGGTCTTAAAAACTAAAAACTGGAAAACGCTAGCAGGAAAAAGGTTAGCCTGGAAAAAACTTCTTGAGATGGCCGAAACCCACCCTGGGCTATCGAGTGATGATGATGATGACTAGGTGCAAAGTAATCGCTACTATTTTTGCGATTCAGAACACTAAAATTTATAATTACTTTAAGATGTGATACACATAAGAGTCACGATACACATAAGAATCACTGTTTTCACAATAGAATACAAATCCAGAAACATTGATTTTGGCTGCATGTTAGTTAGTTTGTTGCAAAAAATTAGTTTCTTAATCAAACACACAGCACAGAGAGAATACTAATACAAATTCGAACAAGGCTTAACAAAATCGAAACGAATCAAAATAAAAAATTTATAAAACTGTTTATTATAATAGACAAATTTATGTATACCTTATTATGTGAAAATAATTATATTTTTATTATACAACCAAAAAAAGTAAATGCCTTTTTAACGTACTTTCTATCTCTGCCGAATGTTCAACATCGTGAGAGGCGAAATCGAATTCTCGCCATTTAAACAAACAACATCTATCGTTTGACACTCCAAGATTGACAAAAACATTCATGAAAGGAGAGTGTTTAGTGTAATCTTTATCATTTATTTAATAATTTATATTTAACTACACCCTTTAACGTGCATATGAACACTAGATTCGATATTAACTTCAAATAACAATTTGGAGTTTTTCAACACCAAATTCAGGTAGGTATAACACACAGTTTTTACAGTGAAAAGAATACCCTAAATTACATAAATAACTGTTTTAGATGTTAACAAAATAATTTCTCCCTCCCATGAAAATGACGGGGTGAGGTTTCATCCTCCATTTCTTGCTCCCGTGATATTTCCGGGCTGGAGTGTTCAGTAGTAACGCGCCAATAAGATAAAACTAATTCATTTCTTTTGGCTGGGAAGCATTTTATTCCCCATTTTACACACCAGATGGCAGTACCAGGATATTTTTAAGGTATTTGTAGACAGTTAGTTTATTTTAAACTAGATGTCAGCACTAATCAGGGATGCAGGGATTAAAAAAATAGGCACTTTTATGACTGTTTTCTTGGAAATTAACCGATCGTTAAGGGGTTAATGAATGTAGTTTTAAATTACGGTATCTGAAATTTAAATGTAACCTGCCAAATAAATACGGGTGATTGTTCAGTAGCATTAAAAGGCAAATTTAAATCACAACAAAAAAAAATTGGGGAGGGGGGTATTCAACAATGATTTTTTTTTTAAATTTTATAATGTAAGACTTTTTACAGCGTTTTAATCTTTGTTATTTTAAATTTCAATATTAATAATTTCCTTATTGCATCTCCCCACTCCTTCATATCTTAGGAATCAAGTTTGAAAGAAAAAAAAAACATGTTTATTCCGAGAATTTGCATTTTCACGTCTTATTTCGTCAAATAAATTATCGCCCTCACTAATGAATTATCTCGTTAAACAATAACAAATCTCCTTGTGTACAAAAATCTTATTATTATATCATAAGCTATTACGAATGATCCGGACTTTATTTTCCCATCATTCTGTTAGATTCAATATAAAGTTCATGTCATAATAAAATGCTTATTTTAAAAATTAATAAGTAGTGTTGTTTCTTGGATAATTAGTTTCTCGTATTTTTCACTGACTTCCTATTTTTATCTTATATTTTTCAGGAAAAATGTGCTCAGTATTGGTCTGACGGGAAAAGTTTAGAAGTTGGTTATTTCAGTGTGACGCTTATCAGTTTCAAGAAGTGTTCCGATTACATTCTTAGAACTTTACTCCTAAAGTGTTCCAAAGTAAGTTTTTCCAATCAAGAAATATATACCTATTCTGTCTATCAAAACTAATTGAATAATGTTAATATTTTGCGCCATCAGCAAGGAAACTAGTTGCGAGCTCAACGTAACTGAATTTTGCATTACATAAAGTGAAAATTCAGATATGCAATAATGTGGTGCTTCCTATTTCTTTTCTATTTGACTTCATCAATCATAGCTCACTATCTTAACCGACAGGTCATTTGAATATTTGACTCATATTGTACGAAATTCTAACGGGAAAATGTTTCCCTTTTATATTCTAAGCGCATTTTAGACACTCGTTTAAGTTTTTCCATAAAAAATAAGATATTTATTATGAAAAGACTTCGTTTAACTCTTATTTTAACTGACATTTCTCAACTATTAAATTTAGTTGTATAAATATTTTAATTAAATTTCAGTTGAAAATTGAACAATCAACTTTGGAAGAAAGAAGTCCTTACTATTAAACTCACCAACACTGGAAAAATTTCAGAATATATTTTGTAGACCAACTAGCAATTGAAATGATCCCAGAAAATATTATCTCTTCTTATTTGAAACCGTTAAAAAATTAACATTTTTTTTTGTTTTACTTCAATTTTCTTTTTTAATTTTAAAAGAAGTGATGAAAAAGAATCAAATATCTGCTAATTCTAATAATTTTCTAGCTACAATTTGCTAGAAAAGGAAATTTTTTAATACAAAACTACTAAATTTAGAAAATTTTCTAAGTGAAGATATAAAATGATGAGGCTTTGATGCTTTACTTATGAAAAACCATCTACTTGAATCTTCAAAATTCGATGATTACAAGAAATTTCATT
This sequence comes from Parasteatoda tepidariorum, assembly GCF_982258835.1. Classification (NCBI taxonomy): domain Eukaryota; kingdom Metazoa; phylum Arthropoda; class Arachnida; order Araneae; family Theridiidae; genus Parasteatoda; species Parasteatoda tepidariorum. The sequence goes on from NC_141761.1 coordinate 31,655,255, forward strand.
ACTTACATCTCTCAAAAATAATCATTTCATTATTTTATTTTTTGTTATTTAGTAAATAGAAAAATATACGTGTAATAATTAAACTAACGGATAAAATAGAAAATATAGATTTTGTTTCTTTTCTATAACTTCTTTCAAATTCATTGAATTATTATTTTAATAAAATCCCCTCTCGCTCGTGCATACTTTTGCACGCGTCTTCTATTTTCTTTTGATATACGACATAGACATGCTTTGCTTAATAATTATAAGTTAGAAAATCATTTGCAAAATCACTCTATGCGTGTACGTTTTGTTAAGGATTACATAATGCTTGCTGTATTTTTTTAATCAAACAAAATTGCCTTGCAGAAAATAAGCAAAACTTATTTCATTTCATTTATAATTTAAATTAATGTTTCATTTAATCATCTTCTCAATAAATATAACTTTTAATATCTTTTTTCTCATTAACCTTGCGATGCGATCGACAATTCTATTTTTAGAGATTCTCCACGGAACGGTTCAAAGCATTTACTTAAAATTTGAAAACTATTATATGGCTGATATAATTTTTTTGATTTTATCAATTGTTGTTAATAAATTCTCTAAATTCTCCACGACCAATCCATTTTGAATGCCAAAAAAAGGAGACTTTGACAATAGCTGTTACTTACCAGATGGCTATTACTAGACAAAGCAGGGCTTTATTCTTCTTAACGTCTAAACGTCATATTGTCTAAAATGTTCCTTTATGATTTTAAAGGATGCTTATATGTATTGTTGAAGGTCCATCACATCTCAATTGCACAACTCATTTTTAATTATTATAAATTTATGCATTAAATTTGATATTGATAAAATAATTTTTTATGACTATTTAGAGCTCTTTTTTGTTTTCAACAAATAAATGCTTATGTTGATTAATACCTGCTTTATTAATACATTTTATCATATTATATTTAAAGCGGTCTCAAAGTTGCTTCAGATCAAAATAGTTAATTTCTTGAAAAGAATAAACTAACCTGTAATAAACTTCTTCTAATTAATTTGACAAAGTTCTTTTTGATAACCCAGTTACTTCCAAAGTCATAAATTTTTTTCTAAAGCATGTATGTGAATATGACCAATCCGCAAACTTTTAAACTCCTTTTACAGACAAGTAATGCTTTGAGATTAAGTGTAAGATATTTTTAGTTCAGTTGCAGATAGAGCCTTAAAATTTGGTATAACGTAAATTAGTATAGATTCATTTGATCAAAGTAAAATTTTTGATCAAAGTATATACATTTTTAATCATTTGTGTGTGTTTAACTGTACATGAATTGGTCTTTTCTTCTGAAAAAAATTACATATTTGCTTATTACAATATTACATAGTGCAATATTTTTATCATATAATGATAGAACTAAGCAAGATACTTTATCTTTTTTATTCAATAACTTTCTTTCTCACTGAAAATAAAAACTTTTTATATAATATATAGTAAAAGCTACTTTCATTTTACATTACTATAAAATAAGTCTGCGTGCTTTGTATCAGTTTTTACTCGATATTTCAAAAACATTCCTGAAAACTAAATTTAAAATGTAAAGTAACTGAGAAAACCCATTTCCTTAAAACATTTTTTTGAAAAGGATAAGACTCTCTTATACCCTGAGAAAAGTTGCTCAAAATATATCTATCATCTAAATATACACATTTGAATAAAATATATGACTGAAAAAGGCACATTTTAGAATATTTTACACTTCATCCTTCGAAGCATTAACGGACGAAATTTAACTTTTTTTTTGCTACAAATATAAAAAAAATTATAATATTTAGCATATAAAATTTGTTCATAGAATATTGCATTTTCATATACATTAACCATTTTTAGTATACAATGATTTTCATGAACTAAAAGTTTTTGTAATATGTTTATAAGCATCTATAAAAAGTATGAATTGTATTAGAAATTTTTTATTAAAAAAAACTTAAATAATGACATTATTAAAGTTAATTACTCATTTTATGCGAGTAAGGATAGGGTGTATTTTGTTCTACGTATCAATAATGCGAAACAACGTACATAAAACTCAAATAAATGTACAGAAATGGGCATACCATAGTTTCAGCTTTATAAACATAAACCGTCATCAGTGTCAAAACGCAAAATGAAAGGAGAACAATAACTAGACAAACGCGTTGTAATAAGAAACAAAATGGGTTAAAAAATGGGGGACGAAGAACGATTGTTGGAACAAGATAATGAAATAAAGAAGGTAAAGACAAAAAACGGGTGAGCGAGGAATCCCAAAGGAATAGATGTAGAAATTAAATTAGAACAGATTTGCAAACATTTGGAACGTATTGGATAATTGAAGTATAATTTAGATTAGAATTTTTCAAAATATAGAATGATTCTCAGAAGTCGATGTCGGTAGATGAAGGGGAAATAGCAGATAGATGCGATAGATAGATGAAATTATATGGCGGTGAGGAATAATTTTAGCAGAAGAAAACTCAAACCTATGAAAAAAATTCGAACAAGTAAAAAGATGGAAGGTCGTTTAATACCTTCTTTTGGGGCAAAATATAAGGGTTCGTTTAGTTTGTTCCGTATGCATGTCATGGATTTTAGTGACACGACTGATGGGTGTAATATACATACCGTATTCTTATTTATTTACTTGAAAAAAAACTTTGATTTTAAATCATAAAAGCTAATCTTATGCTGATGCCAAAGAGTGATTATCAATATCATGAAATATTATGGCTAATTGTGTTTTATTTGTGTTTCAACATTTGCTACGAAAATTGCTAAGTGATAAATAGGTTTGGAAAAAGACTAACACTATTAAGCCTAAACCACACTTTTTTCAGTTTCTTATATCAAAATTACGTATCATAAAATTTTAGCAATTATTTCTGTTTTAAGGTTTTTTCTGTAGTTATTCATGTTGTCGAATACTATGAGACATTCCAAACAGGTCTAACTTGATAGCGAGTGAAGTGAGCTGAAATCGCAAAGCAAACCTAGTAAGATTGTGAGATATTTTTTAGAGGTTGGCGAGTGTTAGTGAGTAGAGGATGGAGCCCACTAGTAATAAATATATTAAAATGTTTTTACTCAGAATAAAAGATTTAAAAATTAGTACCAAATTCGAGTTTTAATTGTAAATTTAAAAAACCTATTAATTAATTTGAATAGTCATTTAGGGAGCTTTAGATTTTTTCTAATGCGTTTTTAAATTTTCCTGATATTTTGTGAAATTTTTTAAGATGTATCTTAAATTCCTTTACGCGATGCAGAAATGTAACAGAAGAATTAAATAATTAATTAAGAACATTGTTAAAAATTGAAATGAAAAAACAATTTTAAACAAACTTCAAAGCGTCGTTTTGCTTTCACAATCAATACTTTCAATAGATAAAACGCACGAATGCTTGTTTTGAAACATTTCGAAACAATTAGTTTAGTTCGAAGATAAAAAATAACGTAATTCCTAAGGGGAAAAGGTTGATGTCGTTTTCTCGGAAGATGAGTTAAGTCGCGAATATTTGCTCAAAACTCACGAGCTCCGTGATTATTATTTCTTAGATATAATTATTTAATCAAAGAAGTAACGTAAAATTGCATAAAGATCAGAACTTTTTATTGTTTTTTTTATTGTAATGATCAAATAACGTGAGACGAACCTGCATTTTTATTATTTTGAAAATCGTTAATTACAGGGAAGTGTTGGGATGTTGCCAATTGATTCAAATAAATAGATATAAAATACCATTTTCCAAGTTAATTATGGTAGTTGAATGCATCAAAATTCACTAAATTGTAGAAAAAGTAAAGATTAATTAACTAGTATAAAACTATTAATCGCAAGAAAAAAGTACTTTTGGAAAATACGAACTAATATTTATTTATTTGAATCAACTCCCTAGTTTTCAATCGCTATTCAAAAATGACATGAAAGTTTTCATTATAAAAGAGTTAATTACGACAGCACAAAACACAAAATAAATTTTTTTTAATTCTTTAAAGCATTTATTTTTAATAAAATAACGTTGTACTGAATATATTTTTTAAATTTTATATTTTTTTTCAGATTGTAAAAAGTAAACTTATCAGGGAAATTCAATCAAAAAATTTCTATTCAATAGTTTATAACCTAAAATATATTTTGACATTTTAAATGGTAAAATTAAGAACAATTTGGAAAATTGAGTACTATTTTAGAAGCTTTTTTTATTGCGAAATAAAACTATTCTTTTATCACAAAACTATTTTTTAAATAAGCCAAACACAGAGAGGTAACTTTTATTTATTTTTTCATCTTTTTTTTTGTATTACCTCGAAGTAATTTGTCAAGATTAGAATATCAAAAAATGATGGTACATAAATATTACTGCTAAATAAAGTTAAATTGGTGCTAAATAAGTAACTTAAAGAACATTTTAACTTATTAGTTTTACGCTGGTGGCAACGAAATAATCGAGATCTTTAATGATCATATTATGTATCGGTTTGATGGCACCAACAACAATCAAAAACGGTGAAGCAGTGGTTTTGAACAATTATTTTTCGTGGCTTATTAAAAAATAAAATGCATGAGTCAACAAAAAAGTAATTATTTAATAACTATCGCATAAGTTTTCTTCGAATTATACTTTAAATATATTTTAAATACGCTGTGACTTAAATGAAGTTTAGAATCCAATTAATTATATTCACTATTATAAATCTATGCCTTTAAATTTCTCTTATTGCTTCGGTAAATATTGTCGCACCGTAAGTTCGTCTAATTGCTAAACATATGAGTTATGACTTCTGCAAACAAATTAAATTTATCTCCCTTAGATAGAAAATATGCTTTAATCGAATAACTACTTTCGCCAACCAAAGTTATTTAAATAATTTACAAAACTGACACTCTATACAAATGTTCTCTCTCCTTTGAAAATAACTGAGAATAAATCATTACAAATGTGAATCATTTTATTTCAAAAGGCACGAATTCATACTATTTCGAATTATTTCGAAATAGCACAAATTCTTTTTTTCAATATTAACTAAAATGGAAAAATATTTAAGTGCAATATTAAGTACAAAACTTTAAATTCAAGTTTTCAGAGTTTAAACAGCACTTAATGTTAATTAAGCTAAATTTGGTTCAGCAGTATTCTTGCTAAACAGTTTCAAACACTTCTACTTTAATTATAGCAACCATGTATAGTATTGTGTCGATTAATTGGGAAAAGTTTATTTCTAATAATTTTGGTCTTGAATATGCTAAACAAACTATAAAGTACCATATGAACTAAATATTTTAGGACTTTATTCGGCAAATGGTACTGAAAGACATGTTATATTCAGACAAGTACATGCAATTAAGTAGTTGTATGATTGTTTCATCATGTTTAAACATGATTTTGCCTTTAATAATTATTTAAAAAGGCTCAAAAATCTAAAAAATTCATAATAACGTAACTGATTGGCATAAAATGTTTAGATTTGAACTTAATTTAGAAGTTGAAGTAGAATTTTAAGATTCATTCAGGTAAGCATCGCCAAGAGTTAGTCGTTATTAAAAAAACACAATTTACATTTATCAATATTTATAGGCATATCATAAATAAAGAGCAATTTATGATTGTTTTTCTCTTTTACCAAATTAATTTGCCTAATGTAGTACTATGGAAAGGCATATGTTGCATATTCTTATCAAAAGGAAAATTTTTAAAGATGCATAAAATATTTCAATTGTATTTTTGTTAGGGAATTTTATTTTATTTTATATCCGTCATTGAACAGCCAACCCAATTTTGGGTTTACGACTACTGATATTCAACCCCGTAGCCTGATAACTTCGAACCAATCCAGAAGAGAAGGAAACTCCTGGATGAGTACCCCCAGAGGTATTGATTTGTTATGGGAACATGGAGGACTTTGCGACTCGACAGATTTAACGTGATTCAGTCACCATTTACGACACGGGGAGTCTTCGGCCGGCGGAGATCGAACTCAAGAACTCTTGGACATGGGCCCAGTGCCCTTCCAACCAGGCTTTGCCGACCCTGTTAGGGAATTTGTAAAAAATTGTTGATGAAACACGAATCTATAAAAATTGGATGAAAAAAATATTCTAAACACCAAAATGAACTTATTCATATAAAAAGCACACATTAAAGAAAACTATTGAAAGTCCTCAGAATGCTGACTCAACAACAATGCTAATTGGACAGAAAAAAGTTAATTTTAGCTTTTATGAATCAGTTGAATAAATTCAATAATAAGAAAAAATATGCCTCAAATTTAACAGAGTTAATTAAATGCTAAATTTTGTGCTAATTTTGGCTATCAGAAATTGATAGTTAGAATAGAATTTTGGTACCTTTTAATTTTTTTTTTTACAATTGGCATGTACATTCTACAAGTTGTGCCGTAATCCTTATCCTTTAGTGATTGCAACTTATATATATTTAAGCGTGAAAATAGAACATAATAAGTACCCGAAAAAAGTTCGAAAATATTTCTGATTTTCAACTTACGCAATTTTCAAACGGGTTTTAATGTTTTTGATTCCGGATCTATTTGTTAAATTTCCGTTAGTATATAGGATTTAAAACTCTCGCGTCTCTAAACAGTGAAATTTATAAGTATGCATACAAGGAAGCTCCAAAAATTATTTGTCCCAAATACACTGCAAAAAATTTCATATCAATTTACGGTAAAAAGTACCGGCACCCTGAGTTCCGGTACTTTGGTGAACGGAGCAAGCAGTGGTGATGACCTCTAACACTTAGAAAATGTGTTGAATTGTCAAAATGGAAGAATCTATGCTGCAATTTAAAGTTACATCTTTATTTACGTAGAAACAAAAATTTACTAACAAATAAAAGACTCTGACGATAAATCCTGAATCAAATGTCCATGTTTTACTTTTGTATTACTTAAACAGGAACTTCTTTCACTTTTAAAATAGGTTATTTTCAAAGCAAATAATAAAATATTCAAACGGTATATTTTGTTTTTCTAGTTCCCTTAGTAATAAAGAATCAGTTCACTTTGAAAATAAATTTTGTCAGTTACAATTCTGTTTATTTCTGTTTCTTCACATTCTTCAAATAAAATAAAACTAGTCATCTCCAAACAGGAGGGAATAAAATATGAAACATGATCTCTCTTACAGTTAGTTTCTTCCTTTTTTTTCTCTTCCTTACGTAAAGCTTTAAATGAATAAAACAATCTTTACGAATAACTTCTAGCTAAAGGAATGTAAAAATTCGGAAATCAATTTTCTGAACTAAACAAACGAAAATATTTTTCAAAATGCGAGCTTATTTACTTCTCATGATTATTTAGCTGACCAAAAAAATCTTAGAAATTTATACTAAATAATGCCGAATGTCAGTTTTAATTTATTTTCTTTAATTGTTAAGGAATTAATAAAATTGGAGTAAGTCTTTCTTTATAATACTTCAACAGTTATAAACTCATTAAACAGCAGCATTTAGGACAGAAACTGAATTTGATGATTTGATGTGTGAAAGATGGAAAATTTATATACAGACTAGTTTGTAAAATGAATTCTTACTATATATTATTAGAATCCTTTTCAAAAATGAAGTTCGATAACTATACGCCTTAGGCATCGCAAATTAATACCGGAATATAATAATAGAAAAACAAAACGCAATCAAAATCTAATGAATCATTACTAAGGAAGGCGGGATGAAACTCATCAAAACTTACTGGTTTGTCAGAGAAAACAAAAAGAAGTTGAAGTGTCATCATTAAAAACTCTCATGCAAATTTTCGCCTGTTATCAAATAAGCTTTGATGTTTTCCCTCAGTTTAATAGAGTGCGATTGCATTTATTGTTTTTCTCTTACTTAAATTGTAGTTTGTGATCGATATTGTGTACGTTTTTGTAAAGCATTCTAAAGTATTAAGGGTGATCAGTACGGAACACCCAAAATATGATTAAGCTGCAAATTATCATCAAAATAACACAGTTATCGAAATAGTGTAATTTTATCGTGCGTATAGAACATTGTGTATAAGAATACCAAAACTGTTTTTTTTTAATTTCTTTATTTTAACTAATGATCAAAAACAAAACTATTTTCTTTATGTTCGTAATGAAAATTATCGTATTGAATTAAGATAGAACTCAACCATACCAAATTTAGTCCGATGTGTAATAATGCTAATTTATTTTGAAAATCCGAATAAATATGTAAATTAACATAATGTACTCTGTAGTAAATACCTTGACACATAAAATAAACTAGTTAAAGTAAAACAACTAATTTATAAATAAAAATAATATATTTTTGGAATTAATTTTTAAAAAAAAAACTAAATTTAAAGATGAATAGTTCATAAAAAAATATTAAGTACCTGACTTAGAAATCAAATTAATAGAATTAAAAATATTTGATTTGTAAAAGTTAATTGCATCATTTGTCGCTATTTCAGTGAAAAATAAAAATAACTTATTTTAAAAGCAATTAAATTATATTTCCTTCATACTCATTATTTAATACGCATCGTGTTATGATAAACTATAAAACACAACAAACAAACAGCAGGGTTTTTTTTTCTAATACTGAAAATTTCGGAAGGAAAGAGCAATGAAACCTAGACCTATGCTAAAAATTGTTTATAAATAAGAAACAAGTTGCTAAATAATTTTTATTCAATATTTTTATTCCAAATAAGAATTTTACCTAAGTATTGTAAAATTAGCATTTTTCTAATTATAACTATTCTGAAGAACAATAATACTAATATTACATCATGAAACTTCTATTACCGACAAACAATTAATTTATATTATTTAGGAAAAGTTTTCTTCTAAAACTGAGTAATTAATCCTTAAAGCAAATAGTACAAAAGAATTAATAAAGAAAATATAATTTTCCTTAAAACAAGCATCATATTAAGATTTGAAAATAAATTTCCTATATAAATTCAAAACGTTAATGATTAAGATACATTATTTATTATGTAAATTAATTTATTAATTTTTAGCTCAACTAATACAAAGTTGGAGAAAAAACTCTTCCGCACTTAATTAGTTTATTAATAATGTTGAAATTGATTGCTAAAATATTAATGAAATTAAATCTTTCTTATAACACTATGCTGAAACAATTAATATCATTAATTTCCGAGTACCGTAAAAAAGAAAAATAATTTTATTAAAGATTTCAGCATATTTAATTAAATAAAAATAAATCTTGCTGTCACGTTAATTAAATGTTTAATGTCAAAAACTGAAATGTTTAAAAGCGGCAGATAGTAATGATATGACCTAGCTTGAAAATTAACTTCAAGATGTCAGTGTTTCTGTAAATTAAGTTCAATTTTCTTGTCTTCTTAAAACATTATTAAAACTGGTTTATCATTAATTGTGATTTATTGCATTCTTATCTTCGAGATAAGGTAATTAAAAATGTCTGACTTCCGTTATTATTTCCTTAGAGGGTCCCTAAAATCTTTTACAGAATAAATATATTTTAATATGCATGGGAAAATGATTAAGAAAAATAAATCAAAGCAGAAAAGAAATATTTATTTTTCTTGTTCAGCAGTTAAAACTTTTAATTGAATATATTTTATTGTGTAAAAGAAAAGGATCGATAAAAATGGGTTAAACAGATACAAACCTTTTTTTATTATTTATGTTCGTGAAAACTTTAACAAAATAAATATATGTTATTACGCATAGGAAAATGATCAAGAAAAATAAATAAAAGCAGAAAAGAAATATTTATTTTTCTTCTTCAACAGTTAAAACTTTTAATTAAATACATTTTATTATGCAAAGGAAAAGGATCGATAAAAATGGGTTAAATTGAAACAAAACTTTTTTTTATTATTTATGTTCGTGAAAACCTTAATAAAATAAATATATGTTATTACGCAAAGGAAAAAGATCAAGAAAAATAAATAAAAGCAGAAAAGAAATATTTATTTTTCTTCTTATCAGTTAAAACTTTTAATTGAATATATTTTATAGTGTAAACGAAAAGGATCGATAAAAATGGGTTAAATTGATACAAAACTTTTTTTTATTATTTATGTTCGTGAAAACTTTAATAAAATAAATATATGTTAAAACGCATAGGAAAATGATCAAGAAAAATAAATAAAAGCAGAAAAGAACTATTTACTTTCCTTATTATCAGTTAAAACTTTTAATTGAATACATTTTATTATGTAAAGGAAAAGGATCGATAAAAATGGGCTAAATTGAAACAAAAAATTTCTTTATTATTTATGTTCGTAAAAACTTAGATGAAAATATAAAAAGAATAAAAAATGTTTATTATGTTAGGAAAAGAATCGATAAAAATAAGTCGATGTAATAAGAAGCAATTGTTTATTATTTTTGTTGTCAGTTCGTAAACTCTTTTTTAGAATATATTTGTTTATGCATAGTAACAAGTTTATGCATAGCATGCAAGATCGACTAACTGTAGTTTCTCCACGTGTTTCGACTCACTATTAACGACTTCACGGAATCTAATTCCGGTCGTAATGACGTTCTCGTGACGTCAGAATTTCATGAATGTCAGCTTGGTAAATTACAATCTCTTGATTCCTTTCGGGAAGAGATTCTGAACAGAACAAGTAAGATTTTCATGCCAGTAGATTGAAGCTTGGCAAAATCTTTATTCCGAGAGAATTTGTTTATTTTAGAGGTACACATTGCGTTATTTTCGATTATTTAGTTAGTTATTACTGAAGAGCATGATAGAAACAGTATAAAGAAGAGGATTAATCGGCCTAAAAATTTAAAGTTTTCGATTGTCCTGAAAATGAGTTTAAAAGCCTATTTAGACTAAGCAAAAAAAAATTTGTGCTAAGCTTATCGAGAAACTTCGTCACGCGTTGGAGCCATGACATCACGCAGTAATGCATTCTTTTGTTAGAACTGAAGTTAAGTGCATAATTTTGTTTCTTACAGCTGCACTACGAATAGACTTAGAAGATTTTGTTGACATGGGAGAAGAATTTTAAAGCTATCTGTTTCAAGTCAATGCGATTATAGCTCACATAGAAGAAAAAAAATAAGTTGTTGCCAGATTAACATATATGAATTATTTTAATTGATTGAAGCCAGTCCGGACTGGAAGCCTCACTTTTGCCGGAATCGTGCGGTATTACGATTTCGATTTCTGATTCCGATATGCTAGAGTAGCGGAAAAGTGTGCTTTACGAAATCGGTAATCGGATAAAAGCCAGTTTCCCATCAAAACCGCTTCACAGCGGAATTATTTTCGGCTAGCTTCCAGGTCTACAAATTTTTCATAATTTTATTTTAGAAAGTAAAAGATAAATTACCCTTATGATATTGTATAATAAAATATTTCTGGGTTAAATAATAAAACTGTCCATTTTTTATCCTTCTTAAAACATTTTAATTTATTCAGCATTTAAATTCAACATTTTAATTAATTTACTCTATTTTAAATAAAATCAAGATACATTTTAACACAATAAGTATTTTTTGTAACTAATGATTAATTCAATCATTTATTTTACGTTATATTTCTGTCATCAATATGTCCATATATAAAGTATTTACTTATCACATTATATTCAGTTGTATAGTTGTGAACAAAAGTCTTTTAGCATTGTTTTTATGAATTGCTTTATAAAGCATGATATCTCGCAGTTTAATACAAAAAGAGCTAGATCCAGAGGTGGAGAATGTCTTGAAATAAAAAGTAGTGAGGGTCTCTTGGAGTACAGAACAGTTCCAGAGATGCTCGCCATTCATGTCTACTTGTTCTTCCAAGAAAGTCAGCAAATCCAATATGATGTAATTGAGCCTGTAGAAAGTCGTGTAGAATCAGTAGCCTGAAGTATGAAACCGTTACTACGGATTTTTAGTTTTATTAGCAATTTCAACGCTTCTCCAATTGTTCAAGTCAGATAAGAATTTGTCAAGGCAAGATCATTTTGAGATTAAAATATTCTTTTTAGGGAAAGTCTGTTTTTGAGAAGATCATACAATACTTGAAAAAGCCTGCGGAATCTTGCCCGATTTCTTTCCTCCTTAAGTAATTGAAGATCATCATTCCCTTGGTCCCTTCTCCTTTGAACACCCGCTTTTGAGCATTCAAAAATATTTATTACAATATTGTTAAACCCTTAATCAATGTTGTTAACAAGAATGCATTCGCCCAAGAGATAGTTAAATCAACATATTATCCCCAATTTGCCTTTTTTTTAATTTCCGTTCTGGGTTCATCTTTACGTTCAAGTTTATTTATTTCATATCTTAGAATCTTATCACTTGTTAGACCAGTGCCAGACAGGAGTTCCTGTTAAAAGGTCTGAAAAGTTTTTCCTAACAAATTTTCGAATCTTTTCCTACTTTTGAAAATATCGTTTGTTGCAACCTGTTTTATTCTGAGCAATTGGACGCATAGTATAAGACGATACTCAAGAAACTTCCAAAGATACAACAAAAATACTGAACTGCGCTCACTGAGAACAGAAAATAACACACTTATTTTCTAAATTGGAATCGTCTGCAAATTCAAGTTATTTATTTAAAAATATTTATTCTAAGTTTAGTCTTTCAATTTGTTTTTCTCAGATCAAATTTCTTCGCCTTGCTCGTAAGATTTCTCGACTTCTAATAAAACTATAAAACTAAAACTTGGTAAGTGATTTGAGTATAGAAAGTTCAAAACAATTCGGATACTTAAATTTATACTAGAGCTTGAATATTAATAAACATTTTATTTATTTTTTTATGGAGAAAACCATTTTTTTTATATAAAAATCAGAAAAACTAAGTTTTTTGACCTTGGAAAATATGTATTATTTTTCAATTTCATCCAGGTAGTATGGTTGTAAAAAAAGCATATTTAAATTCTGATTTGCTTTTTTATTATATTGTATTCTCACATTATTGTATTGATATATTTTGCTTTGGCTATACTAATACAATATCAGAAGTCACTAACCGAGTGAGTTGATGCCGATATTATATATTTTCGTTGCTAATTTTTCTAATACTTAAGTCAATTTCTTTAATTTCTTTTTTAAGTTTTTTATTTTTTTATATTTTCTCTTCTTTTATTTAAAATCTCTCTTTTCTTTTAATTTTTTTGCTTTTTTGTTCCTTATTTGTTTATATACATACAGTAAATTTACTATTTTACTTGACCTTGAACTTTCAATTGTTTTCTTCCTTGTATACTTTATGCATATAATATGGGGTAATCCTTGAAAAGCTTACATTTATAAGTACTGTATTTAATTCATTTTGATCTTTGCTCGATAAATTTAGAATCTGCCTACAACATGTTTATTCTATTTATGTTTTTTCAGAACCAAGAAGTGTGCCAACGAGAGATTTTACACTTCCATTTTTTAATGTGGAGTGATTTTCTGAGTCCCGGTCAACCATCTTGGCTTCTCAGGTTTATAAAAAGAGTGAACGAACATTACTCATCAGATAGAGGCCCTCTTCTAGTTCACTGTAGGTAAGTTCATATCACTTGTTCTCTATAATCACCCATGAATTAGCCCTGCGAGGTTTCAGACCTCCAAATTTCAAAATCTATTGATTATATGACTGTTCATAAGTTCAATGATTACTGACAATAATGATATCCCAGTCGAACAAATTTACAGCCGCAAATAAGGCTTACCGGTGTATTTGAGCACGGTTAAAATCTAATTTGATTTCACTGAAAAACAAAATGGAAATGCATATGGCTTCAATCAAGCCTGTGCTTTTGTATGGAAATAACTGAAATTTTCAAAAGCACTTTATTATTTTCTGGCAGCTTTTCGTTTGAAGCAATGCGAATTAAAAAGATAATTTTCGCAGTTTTTTTTTTTTTCGCCGTCTTTGTGATTTTTTTTTTCAATGTTTTTTTTTGTCAAATAATTCTTAACATTTGTTCTTTAACGTATTGGTCATTGGATGATTTACTTTCACAGCGAGGGCGTTGGTCGAACCGGAACGTACGTAGCAATCGACTCCTTGCGCCAACAGCTGGACGACGAAGGCATCGTAGACATATTCTCATTCACCTCCAATCTTAGGTACCACAGGAATCATCTCATCAGAACTCTGGTAAGGCTTTCATCTAATCAAATTACACTTCAAACCATTTGCACTTCCCTTTATCAGCATTGTTAGCATGATGGCCAAAATAAAATCATATACACATTTAATATTTTTTTTAAATTTAAAAAAGCATAGTTTGGGTAAACCTCAATTCAAATATTTAATTTTAAGCCTGACGTTCCCACATTGACTTTTACGTTGTTCCACACTGACACCCACTGAATTCTGCAGCATTGCCATAAGTATGACATTAGTATACAGGGGGATTCACAAAGAAGTATACAGTTTCGATGCAATATCAATCAAGAGCAATGTAAGATATTGTATGTTACCTGCAACAGAATTATATGGTATTAATTTTTATTAGGGACAGTGACATACGCGAACATTTTGCTTATTTATCTTCCCACTGGCGATCAATGCTGCGTCATCTGTTAAAACTAAACGGAATTGATCACCATCGATAAACTTGATTCAGATACCTTAACGCGCATATAGACGGAAATGGATTGCTAGCTCAATGTGCGTCACGTGACTAAGGAATCACACCTAGAGTGTCTGAGACTGTCTCTAAAAAAACTTAAAATAATCTTATGTCATTTTGTTGCAAGAAACAATAATATCTTACCTTGTTCTTGATTTATAGTGCATTGAAACTGTATAATTCTTTATGGATCACCTTGCATTTAGGAGCAAATCGGAGGCACAGACATTGTAAATGGACTTGCAGCTTTGCGGCTTCCCCTTCTCTGTCTATTTATTCTAGCAGAAATATATGATCGGTTTCTACACACCGCTATCATAAAGGTGCAATTATTTTAGAAGCAAAGTGTGAGTAAGTAATCACTGTTCTTCGCATAATTTGGTTCGAATGATTAAGCCTAAAATATCGGAATTCGTGCACCTCTGGAAGCTAATTAGTATACGTTACTTCCGTGCAACTACTCCAGCCAATTTTCATTTAAAAAATAAAGAGGAGCTGAAAACAACTTAAATAAACGTCAAAGAGAGTGACCTAAGAAGGTAAATATGCTAGAAAAACACCATTTGACCGACGAGAATACCCATCCCAAAATTGTAACCAAAACTGACTTGTGCCAGTAGGTAATTTCCATAAATACGTAATTTTCAAATTTTCACACTGCATCACGGTAAAACTTTCCTACAATTAAAAAAAATTATTTAAATCAACAATAAATCATACTATGAAGACACTTATTTTATAGTTATTATAAGTTTTTAAACGCAACTTAGTTTTAAAAATTAATGTAACTGTGTCTAAATAGTTTAAATAAATTTGATACACATTTTTAAAAAAATATATTCGGAAACAACTTTTATTTTGTCTACGTTGAAACAATTTTCTGAATCCTTTTTTTTCTTCATGCTTTTGTATACAGGATTGCAAAATTTTATAGTTGGCAAACTTCCATTTTCAAAAAATAATGTTGCTGACACAATATTTCCCAAACTTCTTTTTGCGAGATGAAAAGCACTCTTATATTGTCACTGAGCCATAAAAGCAAGTTTTCCACTTTTTAATGCCAGCATTGTTCAACATTGAACCATAAACTTTATTGCGTAGATAGAAGTTTTTGAAGAAAATTTATAAACTTGTAACTTTTTTATTGAGAGAGTGTATTTTTAACTAGAATAAATATAAGCAAATGAGGTTACGTCTCTGAAAGATACATGAGAGAACTTAATAAACATTAAATTTTAAACTGAAATAATAGTTTTAAATTCATAAAAAGTAGTTTGCAAAACAATTTCATTGCTTTATACTTTCAGAAACTGTGCCAAAAAACAGATGGTTTTAAACAAATTATAAATGAATAGTTGAGTGAAAAATCCAAAGAGTCGCGCTTCAGGAAGTTCCAAATTTTTTGAAATGTTCTGGATTATATTCAAATTTTGATGTTAGTATTTGTTTTGGAATATGATTTCGAGAAGAATAATCATTTTCCTAAAACTATAGCAAATTATTGAGATACTTCTAAAATATAATCAAAATCTTTTAAAGTAATTTTAGCTATTTTTAAAGACTGCGGCTAAAAATGAGCGGGAATTTTTTTTTCTTTGTCTATATAACACCATATCTTAAGTGGTATTTTACATGCAACATCAGATATAAAGTAAAGCTAGTTGTACTGTACTTCTCTAGACGAAAAGTTTCAAGTTGTCCACTTATAAGACAAGAGTAATACCATCGTTAATGAGGGAGAATCGGGTAGTTGCAACTAATCACATGGTTGTGTCTAAGCGTGTTAACGTTACAGTCTCAAGGCTGGAGTTTATTATGAAATCACACTGAATCAAATTTCGGGTAAAACTTTATTGGATACCTTCCAGCAACGTCAACATGACTGTCGAATATAATTGGCTGACCCACGCGTGACATCACTTGCAAATATCCAATTGAAGAAATGACGTGACTCTCCCAACCAAAACCAAAGCCATACCTCACAGCAACATCAGATATGTCTGTTGAACATGATTAGCTGACTCTCCCACCCAAAACGAAACGGTTAACCTCATACCCCCTATTCCAGGTGGCCTCTCTTCATAGCCTCAATAACAGACACTTCACGAGTCTGGTGTCTGAAAGAGTTCTCGTGAGAGTCGGACAGTACTGGAGTATCTACTCGAATGAGCTAGTTGAATGTAAGCTGTTCGCAAGGATTGGATAAAACTTGATAAAGTACTATATTCGAACTCACCAGCGTGAGTTTTTAGAACCCTGCCTCCATATTTAACCGAATTTCAACCGATAGCAATTTTTTTGAAATTGAATAATTTCTCATAAGCTTCGATTATCATAAGGTTAAACGATCGGTTTAGTCTTGAAGTCACCCTTTTTAAATAAATGTTCGAGCAATCAATTCTATCAATACGGGAAGATTTTGTGTGTGTGCTACGTAGGAGGGATCGCGCATTGTTCTTTAGTGATTATACAGTTATTAGTTATTATACAGTGCTCATAGCAATTAAGTTTTAATACATTACAGTTCTTTAATATTTTTTATAATTAAAATTCTTCAGCTCTATATATATATATATATATATATATATATATATATATATATATATATATATATATATATATATATATATATATATATATATATATATATATATATATATATATATATATATATATATATATATATATATATATATTAAGTCAAAATGATTACCGAGTAAAATGATTATGATTAAATTTTAAATTTCATTTTAGTAGAATCGGGATTTAAACATGTGAAATTAAATAAGAAACCGGGATGCGAGAAATAAAAATTATTGCAGCAATTAAGGGAATAAGTAGAACAAAGCGAGCTGAGTATGAAGTTCTTTAATATAATAGATTACCAAGCATACATAATAACTTTATTTGATGAAATTTAATTTTTCTGAAAATCCTCAAGGAGATAAAATGAATCTGCTAGGAGGAGCTGACCCCCACCCCCTTGGCTAAAGTTCTGAGAGTGCGATTATCCTCAAAAAAAGTTTTGATTTTAAACTATGTCCAAATTATCTGAAGAGCATTAAATGCAATGAGAATTTTTGCTTCGAAAAAACTGTGTATATTTATAAAATTATTTGAAGCGCTTCCTTTTTATCGTACCATTTGCATGCAGGAACACGAACCAACCGAAACGATTTCTAATGGAGCTAAAACATGAAGAAAAATATTACTTTTTTTTTTTTTACTCTAGACTCTGAAACCTTATTCCGCGCACGTCTTCCAAGTATCTCAACATTTGCGACTGTAAATAGCTGCGAATCGCTCTTGTTTTCTTACATTCCGTTTGAAATAACGAACGTAACTGTTGTGCACTTTAAAACAATCGTTGTTCAAAACATTGCCTTCATTCTTTCTCAATTTCTGTTGATAAAAATATTCAGAAAAGTGTTGAAAAACTTGTAAATATTATCTAAAATTTGTAAATATTCTTTAAAATGTAACTGTATTAGATTTAAATACTTTATTCATTTATTTATTTATTTATTTTGGTTTGAATTTTTAAGATGAAAAAAAATAGGAACAGAGAGTATTAAGTGTCTGCAAAAGTTTTGAGCCTGATTTAAAACCAAATAAAATAGAACTCTTTTTCATAAAAATATTCAGCTTCCAACGTTTTACACATTTTCGAATTCTTTCTTTGGGTGAAATTTCAGTGCTTTTCTTTTTCATAATATAAGATCAAAAGGGTTGTTTTGACTTTTTCCTCAGAATTTTCTTCGAATCAAACTATTTCGCAGAATTTTCCCTTTTAATGTTCAGTGCTCAAAATAAAAAATGGACCACCCTGAATAACTTTTGATCTAATGATCGGATCTTCACGTTCTAAGACTCAATCTTAACAGCTCGAGGGGTGACCTCAAATATGCTAATTAATAACTGCAGACGATATTTTAAGTTACAAAAACATACTTTCTCTGACTAAACGTGATTTTTTTTTTAACGGATTCGGATTTCTGACACCCAAAATATAGAGGGTAGCTGCAATCTGGGAAATATTGTCCCAGGAGAGCGCTTCAAATTTGGTCAGGAGAGCGCTTCAAAGTTTGGACAAAGTTTTACTTTTGTACGTTTTTCGCTATATCTCGAGAACTTTTAAGCAAATTGAAACATTTTTTACACAATAATAAAATTCGTTTATCCAATAATTCCACGCAAAAAGTAATTTTTAGCAAATATTTATTATTTTTTATTATTTTATTTAATAATAGCCAAAACAATTTTGAATTGTAAAGTGTACAGTTTTGTACATAGTTTCTTAAAGCATCTCATTTTACATAGCAAAATACAAAACTTGAGAGAAATCAGTTAAATAGTTTCTGAAAAATCGAAATATTAAATAAAATAATAATTGTTTCAGCTATTATTAAATAAAATAATAAAAAAATAATAAATATTTACTGAAATTTATTTTTTGCGAGGAATTATCCTTGAGTAAACGAATTTTATAACTGTGTGCAATGAATTCTCGATATACTGTGAAATATCGAATTCGAGCTATGGCGTATTACGCAAAAAGAAAAATTAACATTAACTGAAGTAAATTTTAAACAGCTGTCCTAACCAAACTATGGGGACCATATTTCCCAGACTGCGGCTACCACCTATATTTTGGAAGTCAGAAATCATAATCTGTCTTAAGAAAGGTATGTTTATTCAGAGAAAGTGCATTTTTGTGTCTAATTTCGTAACTTAAACTATTGTCTGCACTAATTAATTAGCATACTTGAGGTCACCCTCTCGAACCTTTAAGATTCAATATTATGAGGTCCCAAATTTGGATAGCTCTCTTGACCAAACTATGTTTTGCAATGTACCCCACGTGCACATTCTTCTATAATCTCACCAAGCAGAAAACAAGAATTGATTCTTCTTGTTCCTTGGAGGTGGTAGGTTCGAATCAAATGGATAGCTTCGAATCAAATGGTAGCCCATCGTAGCTTTGGATGTATCTTTGTGCCGACCTTTAACTTGCGTTATCAAATTCTTCAACCTGACATAGGTTTACAAGTCGTAATTTCTGATGAGCATACTGGCCTGCATATCTGTAGCATTAAATAAATTCTTCTTTCTTCAGATTCCTTTAAAACAATGCAAATACGAACTTTTTAAATCACCCGATATAAATTTTTCATAAAAATATGAAATATGTGGTTTACAAAAAAGTCGCTAAGAAACAGTTTAAATTTTAACTGGCATAAATTAATTTTCACTTTTTAATTTAGTTAAGATATCTTAAAAATTATCAAACTCTAAGCATCTAAAAAATATTTATCCAATGGGTAACTGCTAAACATCCTCTACTTAGTAAATGTTAAAAAGTTGCACAACTTAGCATGTTAGGTTTTGCTGGAAAAACAGGAATCGAAAAGGGAAAAAAACCTAAACATTGTTATCTGGACAAATAAGGTATCGTTTCTTGTGAATTGATGAATAGAATGTGACTAAATCAGGGTTGATATGACTTACAGATTAAAAGTCACAAGTGCTTTTTTTGTATAAAAGTTACAATTAGTGATTTATATATATTTGAGCGTCTGGCATAGTTCAAATTTATTATTTCCAACCTGTATTTTTTCACGCTGAATAGAGAGAGAAAAAATTTTAGTAATATTAAGTCAATATAACTTTAAATGTACTCGTAGAAGTTTTAAGATTTTTTCCCGTTTAATTAGTATTTTATTCAGTATAGCTATTTACTCGTCTGACATTGCTATTTAGGCAAGTGAGGCATTGCTTCCTATCTAATTTTAACGCTGAACCACATTTGATAATAACCAAGTTGATAGGATTAAAATAATTTAGAAATTACAAGCGCTGAAAAAACTGAATGCTGAAGGTTGATACATTTAATTTCCCTACCATTTTTTTTAGGTTCAAGAAGTGTTCACTTATGTTTTAACTAGCATCCGTAATTAATTCAAACTCATTTTCTCTGATAAATACATTAACCCATTGAGGACCGTGATCAAGTGATTCTCCTTTCATGATATCAGATATGATCCACGCTATCACATATCCTTTATGGCTCTAGAAGAATATGATCACACGGACGCCATCTCAATTTGGTACTCTCATATTACATATCGTATGGATGGGTGATCGTGTAAAGCTAAGGGTGGTGGCGCTAGTGGTAAAATTGCTCTTTCTAGACTTCCGGGTTACTGCTTCACATATATTTTTACGCCGCAGATTGAAAAAACGCGCCATCATATTATTGCATCATATCTTTTGCAGTATTTCACATGTACCGAGTTCTTTCTTTCAGCCTTTAAACTTCAGCATTATCATATTAATATAAAAATCATTGGAATATTTTCTAATTAGGCTAACTTAAAAAGATATTTTTAAAGATATTTTTGGCGACATTTTATTCAAATGTAGCCAAATAAGGGATAAAATACAACACATGGCAAACCTTAAGAATTATTCACAATGAGATATTAACTTTCCAAAAAATTTTTTGGCCTTACGACCTCTGAGAATCAATACATTTCTGAAAGCTCTTATGAATGGTACAATTATGTTTAGATTTGAACCCAAATTACAATAACAAAACTGCATAGAATATTAGGCTAGTTCACACATCGCCTCGTAGTCATAACATTAGCGGAGGGATACACCGGAAATTTTCTAAATTTCTTCCGGCTTAAGGACACTTGTTATTGTTTACATTAGACCACCCATCCATTAGAATATATGATCTATGAGTTTGAAGACCTGGGGAAGCACTTCTTTCTTCTTTCACACGTCCTGAATAGGTTAAAGAGAAGAAAAAAACATTCGGCTTTGTTTTTGTACCATGCATGTAATTCAGAAGCCTACTTCGTTTTATAGAGGTGAAATTCGAATTCGATATGATGGTTTTTCTTGCAAAATTTTGTAATCTGCACTGAGTTCAGCAAATATATCAGCCAAATCTGATAATGGTTTTGACGTCGATATACTAACGTTTCCTATAGAGAGTTCAAAGTAAGAGAAAATCATTAATTTTCAATACAACAAGATAAAATGAAAAAATGAATAAAACAATCAAAAATTTTACATTTTTATGTTGTAAGTATTTTTAACTTTAGAAATTTTAAACTTTAAAAGAAATTTAAAATATTTGTGAACTTAAAATTTAAAATCTAGTAATTAAGTTCAGTAGAATGCATAAATAAAATGAAACAAAAATTATTAAAAAATATTAAATTAGTTACATGATAAAGAAAGTAATTCCAAGCATTTTTGTAGACCTCTTTCTGTCTAAAGGAGGCAATCTGGTAAAATAAATATTTAAAAATACAATTTTTCTGAGAAAACTAAACAGATTTTTAAGTTATTGTTAGCTGAAAAAAAATTTAAATCAATTACTTCAATTCTGTAATTCGGTATAATAATTACTTATCCTTTATTAATACCAGATGAAATTAAACATTATTATTGCAAGTCAAATCGAGAGATTTATTACATTACATTGCTAGTATTTATTAAAATCACAGAATTCAAATGAATACCAATTAATGCAAATCCTAAATTTTACCTTGAAACTCATCGTTATAATTACAGAATTCATATGAATACCAATAAATGTATTTCCTAATATTTGCTGTAAGCAACATCGTTATAATCACAGAACTCAGATGAATACCAATAAATGTATTTCCTAATATTTGCTGTAAACAACATCGTTATAATCACAGAATTCAGATGAATACCAATAAATGTATTTCCTAATATTTGCTGTAAACAACATCGTTATAATTGCAGAATTCAGATGAATACCAATAAATGTATTTCCTAATATTTGCTGTAAACAACATCGTTATAATCACAGAATTCAGATGAATACCAATAAATGTATTTCCTAATATTTGCTGTAAACAACATTGTTATAATTGCAGAATTCAGATGAATACCAAAAAAATGTATTTCCTAATATTTGCTGTAAACAACATCGTTATAATTGCAGAATTCAGATGAATACCAATAAATGTATTTCCTAATATTTGCTGTAAACAACATCGTTATAATCACAGAATTCAGATGAATACCAATTGTTATAAATCCTAATTTTTACTTAGAACTAAAAAGAATGAGTTCCACTCATTTCAATAATATATTTTCTGAAAAAAAAATAATTTCGTATGTACTTAATAAACATAAGAATGATGAGAAGCTTTAAAACAGCTATTCAAACAGTTCAAATAATCAAATGTTAAACCTCAAATAATTTTTGTGGGGAACTCTCATTTCAAATGCATATCATAAAAACTTTTAAAATACCTCACCCAATTCTTTCATAAAAGTTTCATAATACGACACAACACTAAATGCTATTTTTTTTTCTTTTTTGCAATTTTCATTTCCATTTTTACATTTTTCCTGTTTTTCTCATTTTTTTGCAAATATTTACTTCACTTTTACCCGAATTTGAGAGAAAGGCTCCTTTTTTATGGCTTTGTTTCTTCCAATATTATTTGAAAAACCTGAGTTAACGATTCACGGGCGTCTTGAGCAAACACTAATGGAATTTTCGAATTGGATACGGAATGATACGATGAAAGAAACTTTACGTGTTTTCTGGTTCCCCTATAAAAAGAAAAACAAGTTTTACACGTTTTCTGCTTTTATCGAAAACACATATTTTCCATCTTAAAATAAATTATTCTTTCTGAATGCTTACTGAACTAATGATCTTTTATTTTACTAGTAAAAACACGATTCTAAACCAAAAACCAATTTTATTAATATTCTATACAATATACCATAAATAAAAATAGTTACAAAAAAATTTGCTTTAAAAATTCGCAAACTAATTTATCTCTTAACTATTTCTAATCAATACTTAAGTCTTTGAACTAGTTAGCACATACTAGAAAAAATCGTTAACATTATTAAAACTAATCGATGTTTAAGTGATTTTTGCTCTTATAATCAAAATACATTAAGTTCAAAAGAAGCTTTGGAGATTGTACAAGATTAAAATTTAAAAAAAAGAAAAAAAAAAAGAAAACAAATTAAGGAAAATTTAAAAAACAGGAGCTTTGAAACCACCTCAAAAAATTTTTTGATAGAATTTAGCAGAAGATAAAACGTCGAAATTATGGTTCTGTGATCCGTTGCACATCACTGAACAATTACCTGGTAACTATATTTAACCGATTGATTTTCATAGTTTATTGCACGATTTTTTGTTGCGACCGCAATGCAATAAGAAGTTATTTGTTTATAAAACAGGGACTCCCGTTTGTAGAAAGTAAAAAATTTGAGACAGTTTGTAGACATTAAGACTTCAATTGTTTGATTTAGGAAAACTTCGAATATTTTTCATTAATTAGTTACATTGGTATAATATTTTCAAATATTTGTAATGAATTACATCATGGTTTTCTACGTGTTTGCAAACAACTTTATTTGTGGCCTTTTCCAGCCTGATAAATATTAACGCAATGTAAGGCAGAGGGGAAGTATACTTTCCAGCTACTTGAATTCTTTAGATATTGTTTAAGGGTCAGAGGGATTAGGAGGCAGAGTTTACTAGAATAAAAGAAAAGAATCACAATAAGCTCTTTAACTACGCATTTTTATAAAACTGATAAATTGAGAATGTATTTGATAATTTGTCTTTTGGACATGGATTTCGTTAACTGTATAGACGTTTCTGAAACGTGTCGATGAAATTTATCCATGAATGCAAAAACAAATGTACGTAAACAGACTATAAAGATTTAAGTTACTTTTACGTAACAAGCGTAGTTCAATAATACTTGTACGAGGGTTGCTATTTATATTTCTGGCCTAATAATGAAGAAACAAATATGTAGGATCGAAATTGGTTTTATTATTTTTCAAAATGTTCTCCATGATGATCAATACACTTTTGCATGCGTTTGAACCAATTTTCAAAGCACTTTTTCCAGTCCGATTGAGGTAACTCCAAAACATGCGTTTTGAATGCATCAACCGCTTCTTCGGGGGTCGAAAATCGTTGTCCACGTAATTTATTTTTGATGTGTGGGAATAAGAAGAAGTCATTGGGTGCCAAATCAGGGCTGTACGGCAGATGACCCATCAGTTCGATCTTTCGCTCCGTCAGAAATGCCTTTGCTTGAGTCGATGTGTGAGAGCTAGCATTGTCATGAGGAAGAATGATTCGTCTCTTCTTCTGCTTTTCTCGAATTTCTCCGATGACTTCTGGCAAACAAATGGTCGTGTACCATTCAGAATTGAGCGTCCTGCGTTGCTCTAACGCCACTGTTGCCACATGACCGTTAATGCCGAAGAAACAGGCAATCATTTGTTTCGATGTGCTTCTTCCTCGAACAACTTTTGTTGGTTTTGCCTCGTCTTGGAAGACCCATACAGTTGATTGCTGTTTTGTTTCCGGCTCATATGCATAGATCCATTATTCGTCACCTGTGTATATGTTATACACAGCCTTTGATGTACCTTGAACGTATTTTTCCAACATTTCCTTGCACCAATCGACACAAGCATTTTTTTGAGCGTTTGTCAGATTATGCGGGATCCAACGCGAACAAATTTTTTTTACGCTCAAATGTTCATGCAATATTTTATTGATGCTAGTCATACTAATGTCCAAAGACGCTTCTATCTCACGGTATGTCACATGACGATCTTGCTTTATCAGTTCACGCACAGCATCGATCTTTTCTTGCACAACAGCGGATTTTGGACGACCTGCACGGGATTCGTCCTGGATCGAACATCGACCACGATTAAATTCGTTATACCAATTTTTTACAGTGCTGTAGGATGGCGCTTTATCGCTGAATAAAGAATTAAGTTCATCGAAGCACTCTTGTCTTGACAATCCACGTCGAAAGTTATGAAAAATAGTGGCACGAAAATGTTCACGATTCAATTCCATTTTTTGAAAGAGAAGAACTTTTCAATTTACTGTCAACAACGCAAATGAAGCTATAATGGTAAATCGTCTGCTGAATTTATGTTTAAAAATATCAAACTTTCGATTAAAATCGTCTGGGGTCGCCTAGCAACACTTGCTGTTGCCAAGGCCAGAAATATAAATAGCAACCCTCGTAAGTATGATTTCAATTGTATATATGAATTACGATTTCTTATATTTATGATTAAAAGTATGATATTTCGTTATGATAGGTTATGTTGTAATCGTTGGTTATAACTTATTATAAACAATTATATTATTATAAGACTGTAACAAATTATTTTACCATATCGCCAGTTTTGCCTTGATAAAAAAAAATTTGCATTTTTACTAGACTAATGAATTGCTATTGATAAACTAATAGACAATTACATAAAACAGTAATTTTCTTCCTGTTTCGTAACAAGTTGCGGAATTTTATACGATACGATACAGCACTTAAGAAAAAGTGTTAAGGCAGTGTAAAGATACTTAAATTGTAATACATATTAATTAATGCTATTCATTGTGTGCAGGAGGAGTACATGTTTGTGTATCGGGCTCTTATGGAGCATGCGCAGTTTGGAGATACAGAGCTGGAGCTACACCACCTCAGGGACCATTACGAATTGCTGAAAGGAAAAGTCAGGGATAACTGTAGAACGGGACTCGAGGTAGAGTTCGAGGTAAGATTGTGTATTCATTCTGCTTTCTATTTTGATTTATAAAAAGAGTTGCCGAAATGAAAAGTGGACAATCAAGATAGTGACAAAAACACAGCGGTGATAGCTCAACTTCAAGGTTAAAAATTGAAATAAGAGTGCAGCGCAAATTGTGTATACACTGTTAGAATTTTCATTCTGAAATTACGGTAAAATACCCGGCAGAAGCCTGTCCATTCAATTGACACTAGAAACTCTTCGTGTGTTGAAGGGAATGGAGGAAATAATGCGGTGACAACTATGAGACATGAACTCCCATTCTGCCGGTCATGAGTTTGACAGACTACCCCTTTGGGCCATGACATGTACCCAACTGCAAAGAACTAAGTGGCTTCATTAGGTGAGCCTAGCTGGTGCGATTAAATTCTGATTATTTTACCGTATTAGGTGAAGGCAATTAATAAATGGATTTTCTTAATATTAACAGCTTGAATATCATTTTATTTATGATTATTTAGCTGTTTTGTTTGAATATGGTCAAATAACAAATAAATAAATTGGTATTTAACCATTTTTCCGAGAAATTTCTAACAGTGTAATTTATTAGCCAGTTTAAGTTAAATTCCCTGGGCCTTACATAATCAAAGTTATGACGGAAGTTTTGTGTCTCCGTCAGTAGCCGCCAATATTGGTATAGTGTAATACATGAATGTTCATTTAGGCCATAAATAAAAGTAAATGGATGAAACAAAATGAAAGTCTCCAGGAAATTAATATAAATCGTGAATATGAAAATCCAATTTATTAAGCAATATTTCTTGAAGATTATAGAGAATGGCCATCAATACAAATCATCATGATAATTACCAATTATCAAAAATAAATCCCTTGAAGGGATCAAGGAAATATAACTTCCACATTAAGAAGTTTTTGTCAACATTTTTGTTACGATTGCATATCTTTTTGAACCGTTAGGATGACTGGGACAGGACCAAAGGGGACTCCTAGTCACCAAATTTTGAATTCCAAGTGAATATAATTATTCCCAACGGACGTAGAAAGTATGGGTAGGAGATCCATAATTTGGCGATTTATCATAATATATCATAGCCAAAACAAAGCCAACTAGCATATCAATATGGATTTAAAAGAATACCTTGGCGATCACGAGTCGCCAGCAAATTTATGAGAATTATTGCAACCATGCAACCGAAACCTTTAGCAGTTGGAAATTTAGACTAAAAAGTTATAAATAGATTTTTGCTTTCGATTAGAGGCGACAGTGAATTAATAA
Source organism: Parasteatoda tepidariorum (assembly GCF_982258835.1). Classification (NCBI taxonomy): domain Eukaryota; kingdom Metazoa; phylum Arthropoda; class Arachnida; order Araneae; family Theridiidae; genus Parasteatoda; species Parasteatoda tepidariorum. Next base: position 31,682,700 of record NC_141761.1, read on the forward strand.
GTCTGCATAATAATGAAATAAAAAGTATCCGTTACATTGATTTAGAAGAGAAGAAATAAATATTTTATGTTCCTTTAAAAAGATTAAGTTTTTGATTTATTTTAAATATAATTCTTCTGTTAATAAAAATAAGCTCAATTAATGAAAGAATAAGATAAGCTCAAGAAAGCTTTTTATTATCCCCATAGAGCCAGAAACATGATGATAAATTTATCATATTCTGACAGTTTCAACCATATTTTTTACTGTGTAGTATTTAGTCTGACGTAAGTAAAAACAATTATTTTCCGCTATAATTCTGATTGGTGGCGTTGCTATCGCTATTGCACTTTTTGTCCACTTTTTAATTTTACAATTCTCATATATTCTTAGAAAATTAAAATCGTGTATCTTTCCACTGCAGAAATTAAATGATGTGTTTGAAGAGCCCAAGACATATTGCGTTGGTGCATGGGAAATCAATAGATGCAAAAACAGATATGAATGTATCATACCATGTAAGTATCAAACAAATACGATATAATAAATAAAATTAAGTATCAAACACGATATAATAAAAAACAAATAAAATAATAAAAAGTAATAAATATTTATTGAATGTTATTTCTTGACTAGAATTATCTTTGGATGAACGAATTTTATAATTGTGTAAAAAATATTTCAATTCTCTCAAAACATTCTCGATATATAGTGAAATGCGCAAAAAGTACATTTAACATTATGAAGTCAAAACCTTTGGAGCCATTGGGAACATATTTCCCAGATTGCGGCTACCCCTTATACTTTGGGAGTCAGAAATCCGAATACGTCCAAAAATAAAAGGTATGTATATTCAGAGAAGGTTTTTCTGATTTCGTAACTTAAAATATAGTCTTCGCTTATTAATTAGCGTATTTGAGGTCACCCTTTCGAGCCATTAAGATTGAGTCCTAGAACGTCAAGATTCGATCATTAAATCAAAAGTTATTCAGGGTGGTTCTTTTTTTTTTTTTTTTTTGCGCACTGTACATGTGGGTACTGAATTAATGATTCTTACTTTATATTGTTTGGTAAAAATAATTGACCGACTCTTATGTGCATATAATTATAAATTTTAGTTTGATAAAGTAAAAAATGGTAGCGGCTACTTTGCACCTAGTAATGTAAAAGAACATTGTAGTGCAACGTTAGATCCAAGAGTCACGCATGGGGTTTAACTACGCCACTATGGTGTAAAGTAGTTGTCACGGTGATGTAATGTGCTAAAAGTTTTTACAGCTTATATTTCGATAGTTAAAAATAAAATTCAATCGAAAAGAGGGGTATGTTTATTTAAAAACAATATGTTTTAATTAACTTAGTTTTTAATTAACCTACCACATTGGTATGGAACTATAACTCAGCATACCCTAATTAGATATTCACTATATTACAAAGAAGAAAATAATTCATAAAACTCATATATTACGCTTCAAACTTGAAATGCTTACCTTTCATACCAAAATCTGTATTAAAACGCTTCAAGTATCTGAAGCGTATATGCTTTGAAACGCTTCAACTTCAAACGTTAAACGTTTCAAAAAGCTTCCTTATTTTCCCTGAAGAGTAAGGCATAAAGAGAAATTCTGGTTAAGAGCTTATTACATCTTTCAATTATAGTAAAATTAATATAGTGATGAAACTATTTGTTTAGATATGCTTTAGCAAGACGTTACTCAGAATTAACTATGATTGAGAACTGTCGTTAATGGACTCGATTAGCCTTATTATATTTAAGCATATAAACATATGGAAAATTATCAACTCATGCCTATTTATGGTAAATGTTACAAAGTAACTTATGAAGTAATACAAAATTAATTCTAAACTGAAATTTTATTACAATAATACAATATCCATGCTGTTAAAGAGAAATTTTAAAAAAAAGAGCGCTAAAAGAAATATTAGTGGCTGGGAATTATATACTTGAGAGAACTTTTTCCTCAAATTAAAAGATTAAAAAAAAAATTCAAAATCCAAAATCCAAAAAATGTTTTTGAAACTATTTTAATTACTCCCAGTGAGACAACCCTTAAACTGACTGAAAGTATCAAATTTTAATGATTTCATTTTGAGACAGAATTCATTAAAAGTTTCGCGTTCTAAGAAAAATAATATCTAAAGACTTTCGTAATCCAAAGATATTCCTTCCTTCAAGTCGAAAATGAAAAAAATTAGGTAGGAATATAATTAATGACACAAAATTTTAATTTATATGCAAATAGAACTTAACTCATGCAAGTTACTTAAGTAATGTTTAAAATTGAACCCTGTTGCGAGTTCATCGTAATGTTGGTTGTAAAAATTGGCTTTTGAAGTATAAACGGTAGTTATTACCTTTCATTTACTTAATTTATTCACACTTTACACACACACACACACACACACATATATACATATATATATATATATATATATATATATATATATATATATATATATATATATATACAGGGTGTTTATAAAGTCCCGGACCCATTTTGATGCTTAATAACTCATAAAATAATAAAGATAGATTAAAATTAACAACATAAATGGCTAGATAGACTCAAAAAGTTTCATGACCCTTGTCAATGAATTTCCACGTGTGCCCCCTTCGTCGCACAGAGAATATCAAGTCGATAGTCAATTTCACGCCAGGTAGCGGCAAGCATGTCGGCATCCACGGAGGCTATTGTGGTTGTAATTCTGACTTTTAGGTCATCAATGTTCGACACGATCCTCCCGCAAACATTGTCCTTTATAAATCCCCAAAGAAAAAAGATCAGCGGCGTTATATCAGGTGATCTGGGTGGCCAAGGAATTGGACCTCCTCGCCCAATCCATCTTCCTGGAAAATGGTCATTTAAGGAACTACGAGCGATGATACCCCAATGAGGTGGTGTACCATCTTGTTGCAAAAAGACATGTGGCAGAAGCTCTTCTAGTTGTGGAAATACGAAGTTTTCCAACATGTCTAAGTATACGACTGATGAGACCGTCTTTTCTGTAAAAAAGAAAGGTCCAATGACTCGGTCGTGCATTAGTCCACACCACGCATTAACCTTTGGGGAATCCCTTTGTGTCTCACGGTATTCATGGGGATTTTCATATCCCCATATGCGCACATTATGGCGATTAAGAATGCCAGAAGCACGAAAGGATGCTTCGACGGAGAACATTATGCGCTTCAGAAAACCGCAATAGCCTCTGTGGATGCCAACATGCTTGCCGCTACCTGGCGTGAAATTGACTATAGATTTGATATTCTCCGTGTGACGAAGGGGGCACACGTGGAAATTTATTTACAAGGATCATGAAACTTTTTGAGTCTATCTGACCCTCTATGTTATTAATTTTAATCTATATTTATTATTTTATGAGTTATTAAACATCAAAATATATATAATATAGTATTTTGTAAAATACAGCAAAGATATAAATAATAAAAAGGGTTGTAACTCATCAGCAGCTAACAACAATAATACCTTTGAACGAAAAAGGTGACGGGTTTCGTTATAGCAACGTGGCAAACAGCAAAAGCTGTAGGCCATGTTGCTATTGGCTGGACCGTACATTAAAAATAATAGCATGAGAACGCAAAGAATTTTTAAATATAAAACCATAACTTTTAATTCACTGAAAAACTGAATTCTATCCATGCTCAAGTTCACAAAAAAAGCAAAAAATTTTACTTGAAATTGACTTCAAATTTGAGGTACTTAGTCTACAGAACTATGGCAGTTGCATTAGTGTCAAGGTGCTCAGAGGTATTACTATTTCGCAAATTGTCAGATTCAAAATAATCGGTAACAACGAATACAACTTTACGTTGTAGGTGTAAAATTTCAAAGCTAAACTTTTTTGCAATAACTTTCCAAGTAATTTTTTCAATCATCTTTTGGCCCAATTTAAATTTTAAGTTCAAAGTTTCTTTCCGAGATTGACACAGTTCACAAAAGTCTAAACCGTAACCGATCGTAAATTATATTCATTTATGACGCACCATATTCAATTCAATAATTTGGAGGAATGATTGTTGATGTTGTGGTATTTGTCACCGTAGACATGGACAGAGTTTGGTTTTGCATTGACTATGTATTAAAAGTTTTGGTTTTATATTTAAAAAATTCTTTGCGTTCTCATGTTATTAATGTTAGTGTGGGGTCCAGCCAATAGCAACATGGCCTACAACTTTTACTGTTCACCACGTTACTATAACGAAACCCGACACTTTTTTCGTTCAAAGGTATTATTATTGTTAGCTGCTGATGAGTTACAACCTACTATATACACTCCTCAAAAGTGAAATTGCAACACCAAGAAATAATGCACGTAGTGTTGCTACGTGCAATATTTCTTGGTGTTGCAATTTCACTTTTGAGGAGTGTATATATATATATATATATATGCATGTATGAGTTGTATTTACTTGCAGCTTATGCACGGTAAATAAAACTTATTGTTTTTCTTAATTTTTTTCGTGTTTTTTCTTTTTGTCCTTTTTGTATTTAACTATTATGTTATATATATATATATATATATATATATATATATATATATATATATATATATATATATATATATATATATATATATATATATATATATATATATATATATATATATATATATATATATATATATATATATATATATAAACTGCTGTTTGTAGAAAATGCAACACCATGAAAGAATCATCAGAATCAAATGAAATTTAATGCAGAAACGACTTGTACTGATACAAATAAATGATGAAATTTTCAAAACAAAAGAAACAAATTAAGCGTCCGAAATCAGTATTTGGTGCAGCCACCACGCGCTGCAATAAGTGCTGCTATACGACGTGGCATGGAGTCAAACAGACGTTGAATATCTGCTTGAGGAAGAGAATTCCATATCGCTTGTATGCGCAACCAAAGTTCGTCTTTGGAAACTGCAGGACGCGGATCACGAGTGAGACGCCGACCAACCATATCCCACACGTTCTCAATAGGCGACATATCCGGCGAATAAGCAGGCCAAGGAAGAAGTTGCATGCGTTGTGCTGAACAGAAGTCTCTAACAGTCCGCGCAACATGTGGGCGTGCATTATCCTGCTGAAAGATAGCTCCAGGGATGCCTTGAAGGAAAGGAACGACTTCGGGCTGTAGCACTTCACGGACGTATCTGTTGCTATTGAGATTACCCTCAATTCGTATCAAATTGGATCGTCCATGATACGAAATCGCACCCCAGACCATAACTCCGGGTGTTCGACCACTATGTCATTCAATAATACACTCAGGAAGGCAGCGTTGACCGGCATAACGTCTAACACGAACACGGCCATCATGGGTCCACAAATCGAAGCGTGATTCATCTGAAAAGACAACTTGGTGCCAATCAGCTCGCCAGTCTCTGTGCTCAAGAGCCCACTGCCGACGCAGCCGTCGATGATCCGCCGTGAGGGGAATCCTGTATAATGGCACCCTTGCACGCAATCCACGGCGCAGCAGACGACGACGAATTGACGAAGCCGACAATTGTACACCTGTAGCAGTAGACCAATGTGCTGCCAGCTGCCTGGAGGAAGCTGTGCGATCATTCACCGCCATGCGGAGCAGGTGTCGATCATCGCGCTCTGACGTCACCTTCTGTCGTCCAGTGCCTGTTTTTCGAGTTGTTCGGTGCTCGTCGGTCCACTGCTTCCAAACTCGCATCACTGTGGAACTGTTCCGCTGCATACGAGCTGCTATTGCGCGATAGGAAAATCCTCCTTCTCGAAGGCCGATTATCCTCCCTCGTTCAAACTCTGTAAGTTGCTTGAATTTCTTATTCTTCCGTCGTGGAGGCATACTCAGGTCTCACTAAACGTTTGCCACTAACAAATAATCATAGACTATTTTCAACGTCCCGCTACAGCACTTTATTTATACGCTTTCAGCATCAATTCAGAGGGCGCTGCGCGCGCCACGCACGCGCGATGGCTCTGAAACTTTATTAATTTGCATAATATCCTATAATTGACATTTGCTGCGAATTTCATTTGATTCTGATGATTCCTTCATGGTGTTGCATTTTCTACAAACAGCAGTTATATATATATATATATATATATATATATATATATATATATATATATATATATAACAAAAAAAAACAGATAAAAATGCGCAAAAATACAAGGAACAAATACAAAATGTAAAAGAAAGGATTTTAAATAAAATAAGAGAAAAATTATTAAAAATTTAAAAAAATTACTACAACTTTCAAAAAAACGAAATCTTTCCCTTACGAAAAAGGTATCGGGTGCATTTGACTGCTGAATAGTTAATGCTTATTTTATTTACTGTATTCTATGTTTCATAAATACAGCATACATATCAGATGAAAACACAAAGAAAACAAGAAAAGAATATAAAACGTAAAAGAAAAAGCGTATTTTAAATAAAAGAAAGAGTAAAAATTTGATACTTAAATCCAAAAAATTTAAACTAATATAATCGCCATGATTACAAAGCAATACAATATTAATTCCTGGGGGTAAATGTAATTTCAAAAAAATAATAATAAATAAATAAATGCAGAAGTTATATTTTGAAATCGAATTCTATAACCATTTTTCACTAGAGTTAAGCAAGCTAATTTTAATTTTTTAAAACATTCCTTAAATTGAGTTTCATATTTGGTAATTTAATTCATACATCTGACAACATCTAGTCTAGCTCTGAATTTCCTTTAAATGCATGACGAAATTGAATAAAATAAATTGAATTACGATAAGCGTTAAAATAGAAGTGAAAGAAAATGTCATTAAGTTGAAAATGGTTATCAGTGAAATACATTTCCCTATTATTTAATTTGTTTTTATTTTATTTTAGATTTAAAAGTTCAATTGGAAATACTAATAAATACTTTTTATAAGTACATTTCCTTTTCATTATTAATTCAATACTTTTATTATTTATTTCACCAGCATTTTGCGTAAATCATTTCATCGAATTAGCCAAATAATTAAATAACTACTGAATTATTAATGATTATTACAGGCTTCAGAAATCATAATTGGTTATATAAAGTTTAAACTTGTAACCCTTCTAAGAAACCCTAGGGTTCTGCTAAAGACTTTTTGCAAACCGCTGGCGTATATTACTTTTATTTGAATAAATCAGTTGAAAAATCATTTCATAATTTCAATTATTTTAAGTTAAGTTACTTTCACTTTCATGTTCTGAAAAGGACACCATACCACGGGAGAAACTTTTTGTCTCAAATTCTCTTTCCCCTCATTACTAGTTTAAAATTTAAAAGAAATTAAAAGTGCGCTTAGACAAACCTAGAGTAAGCCATAAAGTTTTAATCTCAGAAAATTCTCAGATCATTTCTTTTTTTTTATTTCCAATGAGCTGCACAATCGGTCTTGCCGATGAGCAGACCTAGTGCGTTCTCCAGAGGCGGTATCCACTCTTTCAGGACCACCACAATGGGTGAGATACCGTTGGTCATGTTAATTTGGACGTCTAGTTTCTGACTCACTAGATGGCAGCACCGAGACTCTATTTGGATGCTAAAGTGCACTAGGAATTTAATTTTGCTGGAAATGCCAAGAGCCAATAAGGCACTCCAGGGATTTTTTACATGCCGCATAATCATACGACATGGCCGATGAGGATTTTTTGCATCCCGAAAATCCAGTGTCTGGGCCGGGGATCGAACCCGCAGACTTGGGCTCAGATGGCCGACGACAAACCAACTGCGCCACCCAGCCACGGTATTATATTTTGATTTGAATTTTTAAAAAAAATTCCTTCTCAGCCTTTGTAACTTCATGGCCTAGGTTTGTCTGAACTCACATTTTCCATACTTCCCATTTAAAATTAGTTAAGGAGGTGAAGGAGAATTTGCCACTAAAAGTTTCTCCCTTCGTATGGTGTCTTCTTAAAAGATAAAGTTTTATATGCCAATTATCATATTCAAAAATCTTTACTCTATCCTTACTATTTTGATAGTTTCTTTTCGTGTTATAATATATTTTCACACATCTTATGATTTCAGATGATATGAATCGAGTAATTTTATTGCCTTCCATTGCTGATCAGTCGTCCTATATCAATGCTTCTCATATTCAGGTAAGTCAATGTATATGTTAGATATCCCATAAAGTTAAATTCATGTTTATTGAAGTAATTTTAATACGACAGATTTTATACAAAATTTACATAAATTTTATTATTTCATGACGTAGTCTTTATAAAAATTTATACCCTGATAAAAAAAGTATAGTCACCACTACTAGAATATGATTAAATTCACCGTATTTCAGGCTCTATGGAAACACCAAAAAGCTCGGTAATTTTTATCGAAGTGCTTTGGTAATGATTTTTAAAAAATTAACATAGTGTTAGAGAATGTGATAAAATTTGAGAAATATGGCAAAACCTTGTAATTTTATGGCATAAAAACCATTTATTAGGTTGAATTTACTTTTCAATTTTGTAAATTTTGCTAAATGTATGGTAATGCGAAAATAGTATGGTAATAAGAAACTGTAAGGTAATAATTTTTAAAACCAGAATTTCCAGTAAACCATTACCATATGAACGGAAAAAGTACCAAATAAATACTTTAAATACGGTATATTTTGGTTTTATTTATCAAAATTTTGTTTGTTTTTTTTTTCTACCTGAAATGTCATTACTATACAGTACGGTAATTTTGTCGGAATTTTTTTTTCTCCGTGTTACTTACAAAATTTCGCATTTTTACACTGCATTGCGCATGCCATTTCTGACAAAAGCACAAAACCCTTCTGCTCATTTGTTTTTTCGATAATCGTTCCTTAACTTTTCATTTACAAAAATATATAAAACCTATGAAGGTCAGGGTTAATTTCTCTTTAACTTTTTATTATTTAGATTAAAGAGATTTGTTGGAGATTTGAGTGTAATCAATGAGGAGAAAATGTATATAGTGTAATTTTTAACTTAATTCAACTTTTATGAGTGTAGGCTTTCTTGCTTAATTTTTCACGAGATAATAGCATACACATAGAACTGTTTGTTCTCAATAAAAATTCAAAAACTATTTTTCATTACTGGGAGGGAGTAATTTCATCGGGCTATTTTGCACAAAAAGAAATAAACCTTCTGGAGGGTTTGTCTCTCAAAAAATAGTCAACGAGATAAACAAAGGAAAAGTTTTTTTTTAATTGCAGCTAAATAATTTTAATTATTTTTAAAAAGTAGAAAAAAAATTCCAAAATAAGGAAATTTTTATTCATGAAAAAGAGGATAAAGGATATAATGGAAATACATAAAAAAATGCACCTACAAACTGTATCTCAGTATCGTTGCCTACAATATACCATTTTATTCTCTTATAAAACTCGCCAACTACGAAATAATAAAGGGCACAATGTCTTCTCTATTTTTTCATAAAGGAATTCATTAGTATGCTAAAAATCATTTTTATAATCCTATTCAAGTTGACTAACTCCAAAACAATGCCATAGAAAGCTCTATTATTTCCTTCATAAATTTGAAAGCATCCTAAAAAATTGTCCTTTAGAACTCTTATTTAGATTATATCAAGTTTCTGAATCAAACAATAGAAAAGATAACATTCAACACACAGCTCAAAAGAAATTAACACAGCTTAAAATACGTGTTTACTAAAATAGACACGGCTCAAAACACGTACTTTTAGAAATAGACATAGCTCAAAATGCGAGTTTACGAAAATGGACAGAGCTCGAAATACGCGTTTAGGATAATAAACACAGCTCTAAATGCGTGTTTAAGAATATGGACACAGCAAAAATGCACCTTTTCAATGTTCAAACCAAATTTAACAACTTAACAAAGAATTTCGTGCTTACTTTTAATTACTTATTTAAGAACTAAATGCAATCATTACGGGACAAAATCCCTGACTTTATGGGTAATACTATTGTAATTTTTCAGACATTGTCTTCGTATTCAAAACTCTGAACGTGCGTTTTGAAAATTTAAATTCCAACACCGTAAATTTACTACCACTATTACAAATTTATAAGATCCATAGCAACCTTATAAAAACTGTTGACTTTTAAAATCTTTCCAAAAAAAGGCTAATTTCATAAAATGTACCAAGTAATTTATGCAAATGAATTACATCACGAAATGACATTATATTCATTAGTTATTTCAATAAAAATAGAACAATAATCATAAAGGAGGATGGAAAAGGGCTATGTTCATTTTCTTAAATAGCTGTGTCCAATTTCGTAACAACGCAATTATGAGTCATGTCCATTTTCGTAAACACATATTTTGTCCATTTTCGTTACTGTTCATTTCGAGCTGTTTCCATTTTCACTGACTCACATTTTAAGCTGTGTCTCTTTCTGTGTCCAGAATAAGAAGACATTTCCTCTATTATTTTCTGTAGAAACTTAGCAGGATGCCAAAAACTATTTTTTAAAACTCTATAGAAATTTTCTCCATTGCGAGAAATTTCTGATTAAAACAATAGAAAATAAAACATTTACTCTCCAGAAACTTGTAAGAATGCCTGAAACCGTCTTTTAAAAACCTAGCAAAGTTGTCTGGATTATAGCAAGTTCTTAAACCTAACCATAGAACAGAAAACAGTCCCTCTCTTATATCCTCCAGAACTTTGTAAATTACCGAAAACCATTTTTAATACTCCAGCAAAAGTGTCTCGATTATGACAAATTCCTGGACCAAACAATAAAAAAGATTACATTTCCTCTATTGTCTCCTCCAGTAATTTGTCAGGATACCAAAAACTACATTTTAAAACTGTAGCAAATTTGTCGCTATTTTAGAACGTTGTTGTTGTTCCTTATCATCCAATTGTCTGACGAAGACAGACAAGATCCAATAGGTTGTTGACCCTCAAAAAGTCGATGACAAGAAGTGGACTAACGTATAAGTCCTCCTTGGAAAGGCCCAAGCAGTCAAGGAATGTTCGGCTGAGGCCTACTGGGCTTCACATTTGGAGCAGACTGCATAAGTCTTTCTTCCTTCAAAGTACGAGAGAAAATTCGTATTTTAGAACGTAACACTGGAAAAGAAAACATTTACTCTATAGTTTCCTCTGGAAACTTGCAAAGATGCCAAAAACCATATTAATAATAATAATTTCTATATACGGTATATTATATTTACCCTTACTAAATGTCTTTATGCGTTTTTAAACTTACGCAAAACTGAGTGTTACTTTCTTTATTCCTCTCGAACTTGAGAGTATTTTATAGAATAACTCATTCTTTGAAGATAATGATATAACAGATTATTTTAAACAATCTCATTAGATATTACTCTTAAATGCAAACGTATGTACATTAAAACCAGCTCAACAACTTTTATCATTTTTTACTACAAAAAATTTAATTAGTAAAATAATCAAATATGTAAATAGTTCCAAAAATTATTTCCTCCTTGACTATAAATATTTTATTACACTCATTAAAAATGAAATAAATGTCGTGAAAATTATTTTTAATCTCAAAACTCGTCACTTGAAAATTTAGAGAAAAAAAAAAAGAAAATAGATTGTTTTTAAAGTCAAACAATAAATATTTTTTGTCGAATACAAAGTCTTCGTTGCTTCTTTATTTTTATTTGAGGTTAAAGCTTCGCTTTAAATTTGTTTGCTCTCTTTAGTGTCAAAACCAGAACTAGCTTTTGTGTGCAACCAAATGGAAAGACTACCACATTTTATTTCTCTTTAGCAATTTAATTTTTTCCTCACTCCTTAATTGTGCTTAATGAGGCTTGAGATAGAAAATGCGAATAGATTTTTTCTTAAAAACTCTAATTGTGCAGAACTGTTTTCCAAAGGACACATTTATAACATAAAAATGTATGTTGTTATGAAAGAATAGCATTTCTTTCTGAATCAGTTGTGAGAAAAAAAATTTAAAAAGAACAAGATTAAGAAAAATATTTTAATTCAACTTTTAAAACTGACAACACATTTAAAATCTATTCACATTTCCTAAAGATAATTTTGTATAAAATTAAGTTTAAACAAAGAATTTATTTTTTTGCTGTATAAAAATCTAATTGCAAAAATGCAATGTCTCCTAAGTTGTTCTGAATTGACTTTTGTTAGAAAGTTTTATTTTCAATAGGTAAACACATCAATTATAAGAGAGAAAAATTATTTTTGATGAGATTTTTTACGTTACTTTTCTTTTGTTTAATTTGTTCGAAACTGCGCATGTGCGAAGTTGGACAGTGTTGATCTAGTTAAGCTGAAAGTTCATTCAAGTACTTAAAGGAAAGACGATTTCATAACGTAAGAACTTTCTGAGCAAAAGAGAAATCTGTAAAGGAAAAGGAAGATATGGAACTGACGATATTATATTTTTTTTTCAATTAGCCAGTTCCAGTTCCAAGATTCCTCTCTATTGGAGTGGATCATGGAATTTCTTTTGTACATGGAGAAAGTTAAGTAAAGCATGCCTGCTTTTTTAAATTTCAAAATTCGGAAATAGAAGAAAAAAAACATTTATTTTCTAACAACAACTTTCATTTAGAAGCATTTAGCCACTCCGAGTTAGTCATTTCATGTTCACATTTTTTTTCCCTATCATTATATTCATTCTTTTTTCAATTATTTCGGATATGTTTTTTTATTAGTTTTAAAGATCTTTTCGGTGGCTGTGGTTTTTATACATTACAAAAAATATCAGGTAAGGGAATATAGAGCAAGTTTAAACCGAGTAAAAAGCTTTTACCTTTAATTTTAAAAAAAGGGTTATCTTAAAAACCGCAAGTAAAATAACATTATTAAATTAAAATAGTGCCTCGTTCTATTGCTGCAAGAAATACCTTATTCATACACAAGCAACAAATAAAAATATTCTCCCCACAGTGACATTATATGCTGGAAGAAGATTTACGTCATCAAAATACGTCCACTATTAACATTTCATTATTTGATATTTTTTTAACATAATCTTATCACCAAGTGTTTCTTTTTTTTATTCCTTAGGGTTACTACCGTTCTCTTTCATTCATCATCACCCAAGATCCTCTGCCGCAGACCATCTGTGACTTTTGGAGAATGGTGAAGGAGCAACACATCACCACTCTCGTCATGCTCTCAGAGGTGGGACCAGACTTGGTGAGTAAGCCTTTTTAACGGACTTATGCAGCAGGAACGTAGCTTAAAACCGATTTTCGCTGTCGTCACAAGAAATAACGCTGTTTTGCGAACAATGTGCTATTTTTATAACTGTTGTGAGTTTGCAACAATTATTCGTGACTTTTAGAAGTTTGACTTACCTTTAGCCAGCGACTTTTATTTTAATTCTGAACATGGCGCAAAACTTCAATGTGATGGAAATTAAAAAGCATTTGTTATCTAATTTTTTTTACATTTAAAAAACTACTCCAACTCTGCATTATCTGGCCTCATAAAATTTTGCCAAAATTAAGAATTACTCTTAGATGTTGATGTTTTTTCATCTGGATGGAAAAATCTCACCAAATTGGCGATTTTAAGAATAAAAAAGAGGGGAAAAAAATAGTGCGTGGAAGAAGTTAAACTTCGCAACCTGCGACGTTAATTGTAGAAGAATCAGCAGTCGTAGAAGGATCACTAGTTCTATTCAACGACTCTTTCTCCTGCTCCGCTCGCTTCCGTGCTCTGTAATCACGGTAATATTGTGCATTTTTCCCTCGTGGACCTCTTGAACCAGTGCTTGTGGTTGCCTCATCGTCTCGCCCTGGAAAATGTATTTGTATTAATAATGTATGTGAATGCGTCATAATGTAATTTCAGAAGAGAAAGCCTAACAATCAATTGATATTCACAAGAAACGTACCTTGACATAACCTTAAATCCGTCGCATTGTCTGTCGGATTGCTTTCACTCATTTTTTACAATTGTTATCCACTAAATTTGAAAATAAAAAATACTACCCTATTAAATTATATGTGTATCAAAACAAACTAAAGAAATATTTATAGAAAAAAAATTCGCGATCGCAACGCTCGAGTACGCCGTCTAGCGGGAGCCTGTAAATATCGGACATTAATTTATCACGTTTTCATTTAGTTCCATCGAAATCATTGACTGAATCAGACGCCATTTTTTAGCAGCAAATAAGAAACAAAATTTCCCTAAGGAAAAGGCCGAAGAACTTGAAAAAAATCTCCAGAATATTAGTAAATCTTTCAGGAACAGAACACGCCAAACATTTGAAGAAAAATTCCGCAATAATTTTTTATTTCTATTATCAACAAACTTGCAACTGATGACTTCCGATTTCGGATACTGTTACAGATGTGTGTATTAAGGTAAAATGCATTTCTTCTGTCTTCAATTCATTACGAATTAAAGTGAAGTCAACATTGCTTTCGTCATTCCAGTGAATAAATATGAATTCAGAACATACAGAATTGTAATAGTTATAACATATTCTTCTTCGTTATAGAATAGTATATATTTCTGTATCCATATAATTCGGAAAACAACAATAAAAAATTATCCAAGTTACTTGAAATAGTGCCATTTGTGCTGATTCTTAATTAATTTTAATCGCTTTCTTGGTAAGTATTTTTTAGTGTTGAAAGAATAAGTTCAACTAGAATTCAGCTATTCTGTTTTTAGCTACATATTCAATTTCATATCTATTATAAAATTTTGCTGTATAGTATGTTATCTAAAAGTAATGAAGGGATAAACTATGCATCTATTATTTGAGAATAAAGTTTTCAAACAAGGAACTTATCATTTTGGAATTCTCCGGGAATTATAAATCAGGTAAGTGCAATGATTTTTACAATAAAAAATTTGACTGTAAATATTTTTTTTTCATTTGATGATGGTTCTCTACAGAATGGTTTTTTACGTCTGATTAAGAACTATAAGAATAATAAAAAAAGAAACAATATGAAAGTTTTTATTTCAATGTAAAGAATTCTTGAAATCGTTTTTTTATCCTAAGAATTCTTTATTTTCCGTTTTTTAGTTTATAATTTTTTGATAAAAATTGTTCTCAAAATACTTTTTTTGAAAAATTAAATGGTATAACATTATGTGTTTATGTATACTTCTTGTATATTCCAATGTTTGAAGTAATATGATTCAGAAAAGTATGGAATAAAAATTCGGTACTTATTAACGCCACCGCCGCTACAGATTTGGCGGTTTTTAAGTGCCGCTAATCTACACTTAAAATTTTTGCGACAATTCATAAAATAAAACACTTTATTTAAAATCAAAATAGTCAATCGGATTTCGGTGGAAAATGAGCCGATATAGAGTTTAGCAAAGATTCAAAACAATCATATCGCCATATGAACTCTGATAAATAAGATTCCAAATGAAATAACATTTCCAAAACGAACGTTTACCAAGATAAAGTTTTATGTTGTGGGAATTGGTACATTATCGTTTTTTCGGTAAAATATTTCCCTCCTAAAAAAATTCAATTGCATCTTGTTTTGTTTTTGGCAAATCCCAAAGACGAATTTTTGTAGCACTAAAAATGGCGACAAAAAAAAATTGTTCATTTGTTTTTGTTTCGTCAGCATTCTTTATTTTACGTTTCTTAGTTTCTAAATAATGTTTTTTATTGAAACTTGAAATTTTTTGATAAAAATTGTTGTCAAAAAACTTTGTTTACAAAATTAAATTTCATAAAATTATGAGGCTTATGTATACTTTTTGTTCATTTTAATTTTTGAAGTAATATGATTCTTAAAACTATAGAATGTAAAGTTTAAATGGGCCTTTCATGTTATATCATTAAATTTAGTAAAACTATTTCTCGGGCATTAGGTTTTAACTCTTATAAGAATATGCATATTTTTTTCTGTTAATGTACAAATATTTTTCCGATGTGTTTTGGATATTCCTTCTCTAATAAAAAGAGATACCATTTTGTTTTCGTTTGCATAAGAAAGAATATCAAGCATTTTTCTTTTTTAAATTTAATTAGTCACAATAAAGAAGGAACGTTGCAATGCTACATGCTACATTAACGACGTCTCTAGAGTAACTGAATGACGGTTCATGTAGAAATCGCAGGTATGCGTCTCATACAACAACGCCCCCTATAGTTCGTTGCGATCGCGAATACTTTTATGACTTTTATTATTTTCATGCTAGTGAGAACCAAAACAATATGGAAATGAATGAGGGAAAACTGGATACCACCACGTGATTTCCCGGCCAATAAAAATGTAGCGTTAAACGTTTAATGCAACCTTGATGGAAGTCGCATAAGAAGTATAACTTCAAAAAAAGTTTAATAGCTTTTTAAATACTTAAGTTATTTGCTCATTCCATTCTTTACTGCAAGATGGTATGTGTAATTTAAAATTAAAGCTTTGTTTCTAGTGTAAAATGCACAGATTTCTTTATTTTCTCAGTGAAAGATCTTCGAAATACACTATTAAAATTGCAATTATTTTCTTCCAGAACAAGTGTCCGCAGTATTGGCCAGACGAGTGCCACGAAGAGATTTACGAGACAGTTCGGGTGAAACTGAAAAGCTCAAGCCAAACATCTCACTACATTCTTAGACAATTCATTGTAACTGACGTAGAGGACGAGCAGAAGCATTTAATGAGTCAGTTCCAGCTCATCAACTGGTCGTCCTGTGGTTCTGGAGTACCAGAAAACTTATCCTCTCTCATTGTTGCCATAGAACATGTCCAACAGCATCATAACAGTCAAATATCAACTGGGCCCATCACTGTACATTGCAGGTACAGAATTTTTTGCCTTGATCTTAGTCTATGTTCTATCTCCGGTAAAAAAAATATTCAAATTTTTTTAAGAATTGCCACGTTTTAATAAATCACTTTCGTGACTGTTTATTTATATGAGCGTTGAAGTAGAATTTTTAATACAAATAAAATTTATTGCTAAGAAATATTTATCACCAAACATAATTGCTATCAATTTCCATTCAGTTGGAGTGCAGGGTACAAAGCGGTACTGATATCCCAAGTAAAAAATACTTGTGCTGATATTTAAATTTCTGTGTTCTGATATTTGAAATTTTTGTGTATGTTCCCATTATCAACAAATATAAATATAGATCATAAATTATTGATATGACGAATCGAAATATTTGCGTATTTCATCCTAAAACTTTTTTTAATGTAAATAACTAAAGCTTGTAAAAATTACAAAATTTAAAAGTCAAACCGTCCACTAATTATATACATGGTTCAGGCATATAGTCTTATCCACAGTATTCACTACTTCGAACTTCAAGGTAATTCAGTCATTTTATGAAAAAGTAATTCATTTTAACAATTTCATTAATTCGCAGTTCAATTCATTTTGTCTCGAGCATCTGATTTTAGAAATGATCGATTACAGTCAACAACGCGATAATCATATCGAAGAATTTTTCAATGCTGAATTGAGGGAACATCCACTAAATTACTTTTGTACAAAAATCTTTATCAAATCTTAATCTAAATCTTAATCTCCAATGTGGATTAAAAATTTAAATTTTTGCTGCATCTAAAACAAAGAGGACTGGAATGCTTTCTCAATGAACTTCTTTTACACCCCACGTTTTATAAAATCTGTATACATAATGGTTTTCGTTTAAGACGAGGCAAAAATGAAAATTTATTTTCTCCTTTTTAATCTATTCGAAAAAAGTGTTAATGCAAAATTTTTTTATTTAATTATATAATAAATCCATCGATTAGTCCGACGTTTGAATTTTAATAAATTTCTTCAGTCATGTTAGTATTGTTAATATTATAAATCAATATTCACCTCAAAAAGTGATCGATAATGTAAAGTATAATTATTTCCTCTGAAGTTGATTGTTTATGTCTCTCTTCTTTCAGCAACAACGAGATTTTAAACTAAACTCAAAACTTTGCTTCAGAGACATTATAACAATTTAACATGTAGGCTTTATTACAATTATCCAAGCAAACTCTTTGTAGAAAACTTTGGAGAAATGTTTCTCCAAAATGGCTACCCATTCAGATTAACTATTTAACTCTAAGCACGGCAGTGTCAGAACTTTTTAACTCGAATGTTCATATAAAAATGAATAATATTACACAGTATTTGATAATTTTCTTTTTTTAAACTTCACATAATGCTATGTTTCTCCAAAATAGCTTCCCATTTAGGAAATCTAAAACTATTTAACTCTAAGAACAGTGTCAAAACTTTTTTAACTCTGAGAGATACTCATATAAAAATGAATAATATAAAATACAAATAGTATAAAATACAAAGAAAATATATTAAAATACCTCCGGCAAAAAATTTACAATAAGTATTTTGTTGACAAATTATAAGAAACTAGCTGAGCACCTGTTCCATCTTCAGGATAAAGCACGTAAATAATCAATCAATCGGTATTAATTAACACTTAAAATATATCTATTTTTTTATTATTGCTTGTTGCTTTTTTCTGGGGATTTTGCGTTATTAGATTAAGCAAGACATGTTTTTAGACGTTCTCATTAAAATGAAATTTAAACTACATCCTGTACCATTCGGCACGAAAATTATGTCAATAATTGCATTGTAATCACAATCAACTGTAACCAATGAATTTTCAAGGCGAATTTGTTCATTTTTTAAATTTCTCAATAAAAATTACTGTTAATTGCATTGTTCATGTTTATGGAAATACTTTTCAAAAATGCAACTTTAAGCAAAGCAAACACGTGGTTTTAGATAGATTTCAAAGTTCAAAATCGGAGAGTTGCTATCATGCCCTCCAAATTTTTTTTTGGATAATATGACGAATAAAGAATAATTGGTTAATGAAGAATATGTTATACTTTCCCAGTGCAACTCCTTTTTTTTTTTTTGATTAAATAGAAATGCAATTTAATCTTTTAAGTAATTGGAGAAAATACATCGTTTAGTTTATAACAATTTGTAATGTTATAAACTGATGAGAAAAATTTGTTTTTCACTCACCCCTTCCCCCAGGATGTACTGAAAGAAATTTATGAAAGATTTTTAGAATTTTAAGATCGGGAGCAGAAATTGTCCTTTGCATTCACTCACAGTGTGCCAGCATCCAAGGTTTCGTGGCCAAAATTAGTATTTCGATAAAATTTGTTTTAAAATTTGGGAATTTTTATGAGCAGGTAAATTGAATTCGTACTTGAAATTTTGAAATACACAAAAAATACCAAGAAAAACAAAATGGCGGCTGAAATATGGCGAGCAGAAATTAAACAAAATACATAGTACGTTTAAATAATTAAATATAGCAATGAAAATATAATACTTTTCGTAATTTTACATTAAAAATGAAAAGCAAATTATATTACCAAAGTAATATTACAAAATAACGCGAATTAATTAGAAAATAACGCGAAAACATGAAAAAAAAACATATTTTTTGTTTTTTGATATATTTAGTCCACCTTTGCGCTGTGGTCAAAATGGGGCAGGTTTTTTCGAAAAAAGAAACATCAAAGAAGACAACAAAAAAAAGTTAAGTTAATTACCTCGTGGAACTTTTTGGAGATAAATTTCGAAAGTGATTCAAACATTGTAAAATGTCATTTGTCATTGTAACTCATCCAACAAATTGAAAAATTGTACTATAATTTCAGACTAATTACTCTGATAAAAATGTAACAGAAAGGTGAAATTCTTATATATATTTCTGAAATATAAATTTAAAAATTACATTTAAAAAAAATTTAGCATATTTTTTACTACATTGTACTCTCGTCGGTCCAAAAAGTAAATTATAATGTTTGGAATGATTATGAATACTTAATTTGGGCTATATTAAATTTGCCTAAACATATTTTAGTTGAAATTTAATTTTTGACTTTTGGCCAAAGATCATGGTTCTCTGGCCTACAGTGCCATTGTCCAAATTTTGGAATTCTAGCACAAACGGCTCTGGAGTAATGAGAAAGACACATGCAAACATTAATTAAATTCACTGTCTCAAACTTTATATTTTGATAGAAAATTATTAAATTTCGTGTATATATAATTATGGATATAAAATTTGTACTTAAATTTTGTTAGTTAACGGGTACACGTTTTCATCTCAAATGTTAAAAACTGCGTAACAGCACTCACACGTAGAATTGTCATTATTAAGCAAAGGATCATATTAAACAATTCAACTGAATGGAACGTAATTGAACATTTCAATTTAATTTCATATCCCTGTAATGTAATGGCTTCATAATTACTGCCCTGCAGCTCAAATATTGATATAGATATTGTCGGAATGGACTAGAACAATCATCGAATATTTATCTTGATCAAATTAGGAATCTAAATAGCGTGTTTATTTGAAATGATTTCAACAACACTCGACATTTTAATCATAGAGAGATTCGTCGACACATTATATTCCCATTTGGGTTGATAATTTGAAGGAACATGTGAAGTTAATTTGAATGCCTTATTATCACATTTAAGTATTTAGACTGATCATAATTATAAATTACTGTAAAGAAATTATTTTGCAACTAAAATTTTTTTTTTCTTTCACAAGATGGTTCAACTATAGTTTTGGGGTGCAAATTTTAATATTCGTAATTTTGCATGATTTTACTGTTTCTATTAGTCTCTAACAATGAATAAAAAGTCATTCAAATTTTACTTTTAAACTTTTAGATAAATTATATTAGGTGGACCGGAAAGTAATGTCGTTTCTTTGCATTTGATATTCGTGATCAAGATTTTATTTTTAATCAATAATGATCACCCTCATTAGCAACAATCTTTCACTGCCGGATCGAAAACGAATCAAATAGGATCGGAAAAAAATGAATTGGTTTTTAAGACTAACGAATATTTAATGTGCCGAAACGACATTACTTTCCGGTCCCCCTAATAATTTTTTTTTATGTATAACTAGTTTTTTTTTCAGTTGTTAGCGTTACTTAAATGGAAAATGACTTAAAATATATATTGTACTTTCTGCAAGATTAGAACCATAAATGGTTACTATAATCATCTGTGTAAAGAATACGCAATTTTAATACAGTCGAAGTTTTAACGTACGTTATCAATCTTTTGATGGTTTTTGCTTCGCATTTTAACATTTATTAAATGGAAATAAATAAATCGTTTTGATTAAATCCGCTATCAGTCGAATTTTAAACAACTGTTATTAAATTGGAAATTAGGATACATTAGAATGGGATTAAAATAAATATGTAAAGTTTTTTCAAATTTTTCTTTTACTGTAATAGAGCTTATAAATCATTATAGTTATTATTGCATTATGTTTACCGTTAACATTATGTTGTTACAAAATATAAAAATAATTAAATAAATGTCAGTTCTCTATGCACGCGTTATATATTTTCAGCTGTTAAATCCTTTTGTTGAAACAAAAATGAATAAAAGCATTCATTACTAAAAAAGCACGGCTTCATTATGTAGAAGTTTCTGAATTGTTTAGAGTAATAAAGTGCTTGTAATTTTTAATACTTGAAAGCATTAATATTTGGAAGTACCATTGAATATTTGTACATAATTTGGCGAAAAATACATCTTTTGAACACCGAAACTAAATTGAAGTTAAATACAAGTTGGAAATAAGATTACCGAGCACTGTACCCTATGATTTAAGTCACTCAAATTAAATTTATAAATGAAGCATTTTTTATCGTTAGGTCTGAGATTGGTCTGTAGTTCCAGTAGAATTCACTAAAAACTGAGAATATAATGAGATCCAAGTCATTCTCTTCAAAACTTACCAGATGATAAAATTTCTTTAGAGATTAAATGCATAGAATTGAAATTACTTACTTAAGACCTTTACAAATCTGTAGTGTCACACGCAAAGTATCTCTAAGCAATCTTAGCACCGAATAAACATGTTAGTGTGGAGAATTCGTGAAAAAGAATGCCACACTCATTAAAAAGTCCGCTGTTGATATTCTCTGACGAAGTAATTAAGAATTCAGCTATAAATTACGTCAGAATGACACCAAACTCCAGAAACTTTTAACAAATTTTTCAAAACTTTTTATCTATGGAATTTTTTAGTATCTGGTAAAGTAACAGACATATTAGTTTTGGTGGAATTTTCTAAAAACTTGTGGATGAAAATTCCATACCTTTCGAATCGTCTCATATATTTATCTCTCATTTTCAGTGGTGGAGGCGATAGGAGCGGCATCTATGTGGCCCTCAGCGACCTAATAGAACAAGCACGATGTGATGAAAGGGCAGATGTTTTTCAAACAACAAAGTACGCAAGAGCTCAACGACATTGCCTACTACAGACTTTGGTCAGTTACTTTTCAATTGCATTATTTTACCATTCGAGATTAATATTTATAACTATTTTATAGCATACTTTGTTCTTTATTCATTTTAAGCTGTTTTCTGTTGGATTATTTCTTGCACCATGAACAATCTAATGGAAACTTTTATTCATTGCTGGAGTTTCTTACCCTGCAATAACTAAAGTGGTAATAAAATAACAACTCAGGAAATTTTTAAGACAATCTGTCAAAAATGACAGACGATTAAAAAAAATAGATATGTAGATGTGAATAGAAATGAATAGATAGATTTCCTATGGATAGTTGACTGAATGTACACAATAACAACTTCCTAAAACCTCAAAAAAAATCGAAAACTTCCGGTGTATTCGTCCTTTTATGTTATGCTTACGAGAAGATTTGTGAACAGGCTTAATATTCCATGAAAATTTATTATTTTGATTTGTGTTTAAATTTACGCTTAATTTTACCATTCATAAGACTTTTCTGTAATTCATAAATTCTAACAGGTCGCGAGCCAAGAACAAGTCTAAAAAAATTAATATTAAAGCGTAAATAAAGTGCAAGGTTTGCCATGTTTTGAGTGCTATCCCTTATTTGGCTATATTTGTGTAAAATAGAATCGTTATTTATTTTTGGGGTAGCATCACAGCAAGCTGGTGGAGTCTTCCGAATGTATTTGTTATTTGTTTCGGTGAAAGGTAAATGGAAAAAACTCTTTCGACTGAAAATACTACTAGTATAATAAAATTGGTAGGCGCGTTTTTTCAAGCTGTGACTTAAAAATCAGTCGGAAATAGTAACCCGGAAGTCTTACGGCGAATTTTAAGCCCCAGGGCACTTTACACGGTCAACCATCCATGCAGAACACTTACCTGAGAATTTATTCCTTCCAAATTTCAAATGTAGCTATAAAGTTCGTCAATAGATGGCACTGCTTAATTTAAAACTAGAACACAATTTTTTCATAAGTTCCGATTTTCCTTTCAGTTATAATGCGGCTCCATCTGGGGAGGAATTTTCCAGACGCCCTTAAATATATTACAGTTGGAATTGTCTGATTTGCAACAGGAAATATTTTTCTTAGTTTTCTAGTAGTAAATAGATCTATTAACGAGCTTTATAAAAAATTTCGTAAAGTGCAAAGAATCGTACATTTTTTAACTTTCCGTTTTCACTTCATTTATTTTTAAAATTGCTAATTTTTGGAAGACCTTTAAAAACTCAGAATGTAACTGCTACTCAATTAAGAAGAAAGTGACACAATTTGATCAATATTTATTCTTGTCTGTTTTATTGCCTCTTAGTTTTTTTACTTATTTCTACCAATATTAACAAACTTATTTTGTTTTAATTTGGTATTTTACTGTTCTATTACAGGAGCAATACGACTTCCTGTACCGTGGACTTATCCATTATGTAGAAAGGTACAATTTATGTAATTTAGGTGACACGCCATTATGATGTCAGATGGAATCTAGCCATCCTAATAAATCCTTGGAAACATTAACTGCTACTTTCACTGCCAGTTTCTACGACAAGGTATTGCCACTCGTGTGAAAAACTCTGTGACGTACCAAACGACTTTTCACATTTTTTTAGAAGAGCTTGTCACTCAACATCTCTTGATTATTTTCATCAGCAAAGGATACAAATTATATTCACGGTGTGAAGAGAAGAAACTAAATGATCTTAGTAATTTTTTTTATCACTCAAACTATATTTACTTCCGAATAGTTTACGTTGATCGTAAAGTACTGAAGTGTTACGGGATGAGTATTCTAAACAATCGTTTTATTGAAAATATAATGTAGTTTATTTGTGATGTGATTTACCAAAAATGTTTTATTTGTGCAATTTTTAGAGCAGCAGATTCGCTTGATGAACCACAGTATTTTAAAACTTGTCATTTGATGTAATTTTTAAATTTGGTTGAATGTTGCAAAAACAATGCTTTATAAAAACTGTTATGTAATTCTAAAAGTTTTGAGAATGTTAAAAACTTCTTATAAATTCTATGTTGTTTATAAAATCCTCTCATTTTTCAAGATGATAATAAATTTTGCCTGTGAAACAACTAAAGAAAATATAATTTGGTAACATATCAATAATCGAATTATGAAAAATGTAACATAAACATAGAATTAATGTCCCAACCTATGTCCAAACATGCTAGTTTCTGTTCAAAACCAAACACAAATTGTAATAATTTATCATTATTTCTGTCTACAAAACTAACTAAAAACCTCATGAAACTGTTGTACTTATTGTTAATAATTACAAATACTCAGTGTTTTATCAGAGACTTCTGATTAATGATTTTTATTTATATTTTTAAATACATAAATTTATGCTATTCTACTGCAATTATGAATGTGATATAATTTGCATGCACATATATTTCATTTTATAAAATTGGTAATAGCATAAATTGTACTGATTGTTTTTTTTTTTTTTTTTTAAGGGAGGAGGAGAAATATTTTTTTTTCCGAAATGAAAATTATGCCTTTATGTCTAATAAGTTTTATAAGTATAGAAAAATTTAAGTATGCATTACGAGTTAGAAAAAATACAGTGTAAGTTGCTTGGGACGAGGGGCTGTTAATTTTATTTCAGCTTTTGTGAGTTTAATACATCAAAATCATAGCATCATTAAGTTATCAATAATAAACAATTTAATTTTTTAAAAAAATTATGAAATACAAATTACGAACATAAATTTGAAACATTGCATAAAGTTTTGACTTCATAATCTTGATGAGTTAAATGATCAGTTATTTTCCCATTTGGCTACGCTTTTTTGTAAATAACAAACAGCTTTAAAAACGAATTTTTTTTCATGTATATAATTTTCATAATATGTTGGTGAGATTCCTCTGTGATCTCACAGTGATTGCAAAATCACGACTTATTACTTCATAATTGTTCTGAAATGCCCAAAATTCAACAAGAAAAATTGAAAAATATTAAAAAATGGAGAAAAAAATCCGGTCTGATTTTTAAAAAGTTTTTTTACCAGGAAATTTGTCCTGAAGATAGTAAGAAAATCCTTGCTATCATTTTGAAATTTTTACTTTAATAATTCTTTGAAAAATTATTGAAGCATTAGTAATGATTTTTGTTTAAAAAGTAGAAATTATTTTTGTTTAAAAAGAAGTTATAATTTTTGTTTAAGAAGTAGTAAGAATTTTGTTATTGAAGTATTAATAATGGTTTTGTTCCTCATAAAGATATGATAGATAGGATTTTAAAGCTATAATTTTTATCTCAACCAAAAAAAATTTACAGAATGAAAAATAATTCATTGAAATATTTTAAAAAATAAATAATTATTTTAAATCTTTCCTCCGATTTCAAAAACAAATAACTTAAAAAATAAACAAAAAAATCATTTTAAAAGTGTGCTTTATAGTTGCGCTGTCTACTAAGGAATTTTAAAAGTACGATTTTTGAAAGCATGGCAATTATTTTCATTATTTAAGCACGTCTCCTTCTTCCAAATGTATTTCAGTTTTTATCTTTAAGTAAAACAAATTAAGCAAGATATGGATAAAATTCAGCTGCCTGTAGAAAGATAAATATTTTGAAATCTTCAGGTATCATAATGATAAGCCAGGTTTTTAAACTGTTCAGATGAGCGAGCGCTTTCGGGGGTAAATATCACGATTTCCCTGTTTCTTCAAATTTTAATTTTAAAGTAGGTGTTAACCTACTTTAAAATTAAAAGAAGAAGAACAAAACTTACTTACACGAAGAACAACAGAAATAAGCGGAAAACAGCTGTGCTGCCATCTTGCAAAAGTTTATTGATTTTAAAGCATAACTGCTGTGCAATAATAAAACTCAAAACATCCCACTGTTGATCGTAGAGTGTTGTTTTTCCCACGTGATGTGTTCCTTTTTTGTGAAATTAGAAAACTTGTGCAAGTTATTCATTTCTACATTCATCTCGTCTTCAACAACTGGTGCAAAATAAAAATTTAAAAAAATGACTTTCGCCAGTTTCATGACATTTTGACACAGTATTTATGTTGGAAGCAGAAATTTTGGTTCGTCGAAAAGATTTATAAAGAATCAAGTGCTTCAGGAAGAACTGTTCTCTTCAAAGAAGCATCCTGCCTATATTATCAAAGAGAGGTTATTGTTAGAACATAGAGAAACACTGACGTTTAATGGGCTGTTTTGCTTATATTATATGTTGTTGCTAGAGGCGGCAGGATTGGAAAATGCACTCAGTTATTAAGTTTACAGTTTGTGATAGTTAAGGGGATCCACTCTCTACTCGCACCGCTCACCAAGCCCCGTGATTGCTACAAACGTTTTTTGTTACTTGGAAATAAACTGATTGTTACATCTAAATTATAAAATGTTCAATTAAAAGATCCTAAATTGATTTATTATCTAAACCATGTTTGGTTTTAGATTTCAAATTATATTGGGACAAAATTGAAACTTAATCATTTTGCTCTGTTACCAGTGCAACTTTCTTCAAACATTAATTTAATTTTATTATCTAAACCATGTTTGGTGTTAGATTTCAGATTAAATTGGGACAAAATTGAAACTTAATCATTTTGCTCTGGAAACTTTCTTCAACATTAATTTAATTTTATTATTTAAGCCATATTTGGTTTTAGATTTCAGATTATATTGGGACAAAATTGAAACTTCATCATTTTGCTCTGTTACCAGTGCAACTTTCTTCAAACATTAATTTAATTTTATTATTTAAACCATGTTTGGTGTTAGATTTTTGATTAAATTGGGATAAAATTGAAACTTGATCATTTTGCTCTGGCAACTTTCTTCAAACATTAATTTAATTTTGATGACTCATAAAATATTTTTTCGCCAAATAGATTACTTAGCATGAATATAAAATACTAATTTTTAAAATTGTTTTACAACCTTAAATAGTTTTTTCGAATTTATATTTTAATCACGTGTGTGGTCTGAGGAAAGTTTTACATAAAATTTACTGTAAGAGTAAATACAAACTAATTAAAAAACAATCTTAGTTTCCATACATTAATTTTAAAACGCTAACTTCTAATCTTTATCATAAAATTTTGCTTAATAAGAAAATTCCATGCGGTTACTTTACAATAAAGAAACAATACTTTTAGCTTCGATTTAATCCAGTACTCAATTTTAATACACGATTTTAATACAGTACTCAACTGCCGAATTGGAGTATTCAAAATTATATACATTTATATGTTATTAGAAATGTTTATGTTAGTGATTTTAACATTCTATGTATATTGATCAAATTTTAAATTGAGGCAAAAATTTATCGAGATTGGCTTTTTTTTTTATAAGCTTTAAAACTAATATAGATGAAAAGTTAAAATTAATTGAAAATTATTAATTTTGAAACCTCAAGTAAAACTTATATAAATTATTTATGAATTCATTGAAAATATAATAAACACTATATTTCAACACTTGGCTGGCTTATTTGGTCACCACTCGACGTGTGAAGATCAGAAAGCAGAAACACGACTGCAAAGAATTGAAGTAAAAAAAAAAAAATAAACTACTTTATAAAGATTTAATGTTTACTAAACCAAAAAAAAACTAATGGGCAACTAAATAAATACGTAGATGATTATTAATATACAAAATGTGTTGACAATAAACATTATTATGTATGTCCTATAGTGCATTTTTAATACACTTTTGCTTATGGACAGGAAAGAAAATTAACTGTAATTGTAGCCGAATATATCTACATCGGCTAAATAACATTGATTCCATCAGTAATGAACGTGATGATTATATATAAAATTAAGCCTTCTATCCGTTATAGAATAACTTGTTAAAAGTTATTCAGCAATAACTTTTATTTTATAATTCTTTGGAATGGTTATTTTGGAGTAACTATATGTTTCGTTTTAAAGTATTCTGTGAAAAGTCTGTTACTAGCAAAGAACTGTTACAAAATAAAATGTAAATATACAGATGCAATTTATTGCATTACGAAAAATGTCAGTTATTATGTTTAATTTTTACTGATCTTCAGAAAGTGTTAAAAACCACCTTTTCAAGAATCAATAGTTTTAAAAAAACGTCTTCTATTTCACCAGCTGAGGAAATCTATTAGTCAGCAACAGTCTTTCATTTTCTTTGCAAAGTAATGTGGAGTAATTACCACTATAAATATTAAATACTAAATCACTAGTATATAAGACATGTTAACTTCGATGAACAGATACCACTAGTTGGTTCATGCTATTTTATTTATTTATATCATGTTTGCTCATTATATTTTTTCTTCATAGCATTTCGCTCATTTCGTTTTTTTTTCTCCTTCTTCAATATTGTTTAT
Organism: Parasteatoda tepidariorum; assembly: GCF_982258835.1. Lineage (NCBI taxonomy): Eukaryota > Metazoa > Arthropoda > Arachnida > Araneae > Theridiidae > Parasteatoda > Parasteatoda tepidariorum. The sequence goes on from NC_141761.1 coordinate 31,711,251, forward strand.
TAACCGTGAGACTTTATATACTTCACCGGATTTTTTTTCCTTTGAACAGTATATTTTAAAGCAAATCAACTGTAATGTGGCTTAACTACCACTATAAATATTAAATACCAATACACTAGTATATAAGACATATTAACTTGATTCCATCATGAGGTACCTTTTGATAGATGAAGGTTGACATAGTCAAAAATTTAAATCCCTTTATTAAGAATAAAAGCATAATAGCATAACTCTTACGAAGCATAAAGCCAAAATCATAAAAAGTAACTCTTACGTCTATTTCCTTAACCTTAAAATACTGCTTAAAATGCCACGTCACATAAATAAAAGAAAATGGCTTACATTAAAATTTTCCTCAACTGTGTATTTTATGGTTAGCACATCAAAATGGTGAAAGATCACGTTTGCAAACACTAAAACAATTGTTGCTCCACGTTTTTACGCAACAGTTCTATATGCAACAAAATCAGATAAACATAGCAAAAAAGATACTTTCCGGAAATGGAAAAGGTATCCTAAGAGTGTTGAGAGTGCAGTGTTTCCAAATCCTGTCGTCTCTGGAGTATTCAAAAAAGCATGAACCGCGCAAAGTGGTTCGGCTCAAAACAATAATAATATACAGAGTGCCTACTTTCCCCCCTTCCTTCCTGAGCGAGAGGGGGGGAAATACTTCAATATAAAAAATTATATATATATATACATAAGGAACTCGTATTTCTCTTCACAGTGTTTGAATGATTTTGACTGTAGCCCTCAAAGAATTACATATAGTGAAGAAAAAAAACTGTAAATAAATTGTTTACTAACTTGTTGAATTATTATTTTTTGTGTGTGTATTCCTTATTATTATTACATCATTTTTAAAGAATACAAAATATTTTTTAAAAAAACTTTCGAATGCGCAAAAATAGAACGAACAAATCTGGTTTCCACGTTTAAACAGCTACGTAAGAAGGGTATTACTTTTAAAAAAGAAATAATTACGTGGAAAACCGGCAAGGAAACGACAATTTTTGTTTTTCTCAAGATTAATGCGTATATATATATATATATATATATATATATATATATATATATATATATATATATATATATATATATATATATATATATATATATATATATATATTGCCCTACTTGCTTGCTTGCATCCATTTTGAAAAGTAATAAACACAAAAATTTTTGTATGGTGTATAAATAAATAAATAAATAAATATATATATATATATATATATATATATATATATATATATATATATATATATATATATATATATATATTGCCCTACTTGCTTGCTTGCATCCATTTTGAAAAGTAATAAACACAAAAATTTTTGTATGGTGTATAAATAAATAAATAAATAAATATATATATATATATATATATATATATATATATATATATATATATATATATTGCCCTACTTGCTTGCTTGCATCCATTTTGAAAAGTAATAAACACAAAAATTTTTGTATGGTGTATAAATAAATAAATAAATATATATATATATATATATATATATATATATATATATATATATATATATATATATTGCCCTACTTGCTTGCTTGCATCCATTTTGAAAAGTAATAAACACAAAAATTTTTGTATGGTGTATAAATAAATAAATAAATAATATATATATATATATATATATATATATATATATATATATATATATATATATATATATATATATATATATATATATATATATATATATATATATATATATATATATATATATATATATATATAGCGCAATAAATAAATATACAAAAAAACACGAAGAAAATTTAGAAAAACAATAAGTTTTACTTATTGTGCATAAGCTGCAAGTAAATAGAACTCATAAAATAGGATCAAAATGTGGAGAAAACAAGAGAAAAATTACAGAACAATAAAAAAAGGGGGAGGGAAAAGAAAAATAATAATAAAAATTAAAATAACTAAAACCCTGAAGAAAAAAAAATTCCGAAAAAAGACAAAAAAAAATTTTTAAAAATCCGGAAAATAAAAGATATAATCTTTTCATCAGCTCTCACACGATTATATCCGCAAAAAGGAGTGCTTTCTAATATTGTATCGATATAGCCAAAGCAGAATATATCAATAGTGTGAGGAGCACTCAAAAAATTTCACAAAAAAATTACAACAAATGAAATAGAACACAATTAGTAAAAATATCACCTAAAAACAGAAAATAAAATATAAAGAAAAAAAAAGAATAAAACATGAAATGAAATCTATAAAGCTAATAGCGAATTTAAATGAACTTACATGAACGAGAAATTTTTCAAGAATGGTTTAAAATATTTTCGTAACAAGATTGCCAAATTGCAAAAACGCACTTAAGTAATGCAGTAAGAACGAACTATAATACAAAACTCCTCTAGTTACGCTTTTAGCTCAATTTGCGCATTTGATTTCATTTTTTGCAATCAAGCAATCTTGTTACGAAAATATTTTAAACCATTCCTGAAAAATTTCCCGTTCATGTAAGTTCATTTGAATTCGCTACTCTCTTTATAGATTTCCTATTTTATGCTTTATTCTATTTTTTCCCCTTTTTTTCATTGTTCTGTAATTTTTCTCTCCTTGATAAGAACTCATATATAAATATGGCTGAATACATATGACACACAGGTGTAAAAATGATCTATAAATAAATAAAAAAATCTCAAATTAGTTCATTTATACTATATACATTACATTTCGCCTCACTTTCCTTTAAAATCTTGTGCCTTTATTCCATCCTTTCCTATAAGATAATCAGTTTTGCAGGACAAAAAAAAACAATAAAAAAGTTTTTTTTTATAAAAATTCATATTTCTTCAAATTGTAAATAGAGAACCAAAAATATTAAAATAAAACATAATTTATTAGATTTAAACAATTTAAAAAAAGAGTTCAGAGTTTAACATATGAAAAATTAAAAAAAAAAGCAATAAAGTGACGTATAAAACAAACAAAAAAAACAGATATTTTCAATAAAAACGAGCCATTTTACAAAAAAAAAAATTATTCAAATAAATCAGATGTCGGATTATGAAAAAACATACATTTGCGGTGTAAAAAGCTGTCGTAATTTCTTACAACAATTATTAAAAAAAGTATGCTTAGTAGAAAGCAAACTGTGAAAAAAAAATTTTACTATTAATACCTTCAAAAGTGTTTGCTTTTTTTTTCTTTTCCTTCATATTAATTAGCTTTTATCGCTGACTTTTAACTCCGCTCGCATGTCAATAAAGAAGCAACCAACACTTTTTTGTAAAGAGTTCTTTTCATTCATAAATATTAACTTTTAAAACTCTTTCAACTAACCATATTAATTAAATCTTAAAGTAATCATGCATGAAAATAAGGGATATTCTAAAGGATGCATAATAAAAAGAGAACTCAAAAAATTATAAAAGACAATTCTTTATCTCTCATTAGATATCAAAAAAGTAATTTTTAAGAACAAAAATTTAAAGCATGCTTGTAATTAAATGCAGCTTATGCACAATAAATAAAACTTATTGTTTTTCTAAATTTTCTTCGTGTTTTTTTTGTATATTTATTTATTGCGCTATATATATATATATATATATATATATATATATATATATATATATATATATATATATATATATATATATATATATATAAAAGCTCAAAATGAAGATAAAACAAAGGAAAGTTGGAAAGTTACAGACATATGAAAAAAGGGGGGAAAAGAAAAATAATAACAAAAAAAATAACAAACAACTGGGGAGAAGAAATATAAATAAAAAAAAATAATTAAAAAATCCGGAAAAAAAGGGATTGAAATTTTTTTTAAAATCTGTAAAATAAAAGATATAATCTTTTCATCAGCCCACACAATTATATCCGCAAAAAAGAGTGCTATCTAATATTGTATCACTATACGCAAAGCAAAATATATCAATACAATAGAATGAGGAGCACTCAAAAAATTTTACAAAAATTACAACAAATAAAATAGAACACAATAAGTAAAAATAACACGTAAAAACAGAAAACACGTAAAAACGGGAAATTTTTCAAGAATGGTTTAAAATATTTTCGTAACAAGATTACCAGATTGCAAAATATGAAAACAAAACCGCAAATTGAGCGTAACTAGAGGAGTTTGGTTTTAAAGTGCGTTTGATTTGTTAGTTACCAAGGATGGGCCCGAAAATGGAAGTGCGCAAGGTAATATTATACTGGATAATTGTTGACTATAAATAATTTTAAAAAAATAAATATTTATATAAGAAAAAATTAGAAAAGAGAAAGAAACATGAATTGCCTGTTTTGCACATAATTTTAGGCATGGATTTGCCCGATATGGATTTGCACATGGAATAATTGTATAAATTAAATAAATTAACAAAGAAATTTATTAGTATATTATTTTAGTCACGGATTTGCACATGGATTATATATATATTATATATATATATATATATATATATATATATATATATATATATATATATATATATATATATATATATATATATATATATATATATATATATATAATATATATATATATATATATATATATATATATATATATATATTATAACTGCAAATGTTTAAATAATGCCTTAAATGTACTTTCCATTCAATATACACCATTTCATTAAAAATTGCTTTAAAAAATCAAAAAGTTCTGTCCTCTAAAATTTTTGTTTTCTTATAAACTTATTCTCTGATTCGATCATTCACAGAAATGCTTTTCAACGACTCTTCAATAAACAAATTCACCGCTATATTTTGTTACCCGCTGTTAGTACACCCACATAAATCCTTTTACAATAAAATGCTTATGAAATATGCACTATTTTTAAAATAATCATTTTAAAAAAAAGATCTCATATAAATTACAATTATAAAAGAACGAATGGTCGTCGTAGTAATAGGAAAACATTAGTGATTATTACTATCGAGTAATTTTAGGTGGTAGAATTTATCGCTGTCGAGATAAAAAGTCTTACCTAAGTTTCCCAGAAAATCTTTTAATAACTATTGTAAATATACAGGGTTATTCATAATTCCCTCCGGGGTGTCGAAGCGTTATAGTAAAAAAACGAAGACGAATATGGCAAAAAAGAACATGAAATTATTCCGAAAGTATTCAAGTTTTAATTTAAGCAGTTGCCAGTAGATGGCTGTAACATCCACCACTGAAGCCAGTTATAGTAAAGAAAAATGGCGTTTACAGGCGGAGGGAATTATGAATAACCCTGTATATCAAGGAACAAAATATGTAAAATGTTTTAAGAATGAATCTATTCTTCCCAATATTAACATAAAATTTACTAACATCTCGGCAAATATTTAATCTTTACTCATTATATTGGAAACTAACCCTTACGTCTTGTTTCTAAAATGCCCTTTGCCCTACTCTCTTCGGCAATTTTATTCTTAACCAGTTACCGCCCTCTTCTTGGCAGGACATCCAAATCTTCAGTCTCTTCAAATTTCATAATCGTCTTCAAACCATTTTACGACATGGGGCCTTTTCTGTGATCGCGAAGGTACGCAGAAAAAAATTTCGGCTTTAAATGGAAGTCTCTCTGACTGATTTACATAAGGAATTTTCTAAAAGAGCCAGGTGGTGATCAAAGTCTGAACTATTTTTACAGTAGAAATATTTTCCCGCGGTCCATAATCGTGTAAAGAGCGTTCCACAATGCCGTGTAGTAACTTGGAGGGAAGGTAGTAAGGAGCCATACATAGTAAGGAGTCTACATAAGAAAACATGGGCGGAAGCATCACCCTCATCAAGAAACATTAAGATTACAACACAGAATATAGAGTAAAACGCTTTATTACACACCAAAAGAGCACAATGCGTGATTTACAAGTATCATAGGAGGCAAAATTGTGCTCATTGGCTTAGATGCGCGCACGATACCTACGCGACATGAATTGGCGAATATTTGCTAAGATACCCTGGCGTAGCAACAGTAATGATGTTTGGGCCACAAGATCCGTTTCAAAATTTACGGCCGTGTCGCACACAATGCTCATAGCATCCCCCCCCCCCCACCAAAAAAAATTAAGAGAGGAATCAGGTGATCTAGGACAGTGGTGCGCAAACTTTTTTCGACTGCGACCCCTTTTGTAGAGAGAAAATTTTTGGCGACCCCTAGAGATAAATGTTCACAAATACGATGTATATTTTGAGCATTTCTTTCGTTTCATCGAATAAAAACATCATCATATTTGACTCATATTAATTTTATTTATAATTTTAAGAAAATACTTTTTGTATAACACAAAAATCAGTAATTGCCCCTTAATGAAATGTATGTGGCTGCAAGTTTCTAATTATCTCATCGATGTTTGGATGTATGTTGCTAATTGTAATTCGCATATCATCTTCAGGGTTTAAACGCGAGCGGTATTTAGTTTTTATTGAAACTAGTTTGCTAAATCCAGTTTCACGTAAATACGTTGATGCAAATTGTATTAACACTCTGATGGCATTCTTGCATAAAACGGGATATTGTTTTTCCACGGATAGCCAGATAGAGAATACATTACGCATTACGGTCAAAGAAAGAGTGGACAGCATGAAATTGCAATTAAACAGTGAGTGACGGCGCTTCACTCTTTATATGTACACTGTATAGTATGCAGCATGCAGGGATAATGCATTTCATAAAAATTTGGCGACCCCCAAAGAACTTCTGGCGACCCCCACAGGGGTCGCGACCCCTAGTTTGCGCACCACTGATCTAGGAGACCGATTAATGGGACCTCCACGCCCAATCCAATTCTTTCTAAACGTCCATCGCAAATGGTGTATGCATTTTTAACCCATACTTACGGCATGATTTTGTAATAGTGTCACACGATGCATGAAATCTGTCAAAGAAAAATGACAAGATAGTACAGTGTGTGCTTTGCTTCACATTCTACTTTGAAAACTGGTTATTTATTCTCACCAAGTTCGACCACAGATTGCTCTACTGACAGGGAAAAAAAACTAAAAAAGACCCTTTCAACTAAAATATTTGTCAGGTTGTGCTTATCTTGAATTGAATGTACCATATAGTTTCTGCATATGAGGATTAGTTTCGAAAACGTTATTTTACATTTTTCAGCAACATCTTCTCCTGACAAACCGTAAATTATTTATAAAGATTAGTGAGAATAATAACAAAGTTTTCTTAGGTAAAATAATACTTATAAAATTATAAATGATACTTTCTTAGGTAGAAGGAGACATATTTTGATCTCCTTCTGTTTCCCTACAATTATTATTTTCTTAATTGTTGGTCCTATTTAAGACATGAATTACATTTAAGAAATTTAACATTACTTATTATTTTTAACAAAATTATAAAAATTTCATTTAACATTACTTTCACAAATTACTATACTTACTGTACCTGTCATTGAAATCATAATTGCATCTAAACTTAAAAAAAAGAAAGGAAGAAACTTAAAAAACAGCAATACTGCATCATTATGGTGTTACTGTCACCTTCAAAATTTATTTAAAATATTCCTTCTACTTTCTAAACCGTTATAACTTAGTATTAGGTAGAGAAAATAACTTAATTTAGATTAAAGATCTGACTGTGCTATACAGTCAGATCAACCATCAGTCAATCATTTTGATATTTAAATAGCATAACTTACAGGAAACATTTTGACGCAAATAAACAAACAAAATTTTGGAATCATTCAAAATATTTATTTTCATTAATAAAAATCTACATACTTTGATAGCACATAAAATACAGTCATAAAAGTGGACCAGCCCTTTGTTTTGATTCAGAAATCACGTAATGTAAATCAGTTAATAAATGAATTCATCTTTCAGAATTAAGCATCCTTTATTCTAAATGCTTATTTAAACAAAAGGAAACATTCAAAATTAGAATTTTGATATCTAAAAAAAAAACAATTAAATTAAAATAATGAATACAAATTATTTCAGCCTTTCGACTTAAGCAAGATGTTCCACACGGTTAAAATCATTTGAAAATAACCTTTGATTATTGGAGTTCGTAATTATTTTATCAAAAAAACCTAACAAGTATATTTATACAAGAATCCATTTTAATCAAAGTTACACAGCATATTTTATTTATATAACAGACAAACACAATCCTACACCAAATAATAAAAACTAATATACAACATTTGTTAAGTGATAATATAGTAGTCTCATAAATATCTTAGAAATAACTCCTTATATACATAAATACCACAAGTGACTTACATGTACACCAAAGTGAATAAGTTAGTAAAATGTGGAAGATGTAGATTTTTGGACTATAAGAAATTATTTTAAGGCCACAATGGTAGAAATAAACAGTAAAAATTCAAAATTAAAGAAAAATTTCATTACATTAGAAAAAAAAAATTTATGAAATTATTTTTGAATAAAATAAATTAAAAGACGCATAATATTGTGAAAATTTTAAATATTATTATGAAACTGTGGTGTTTTACTAATGAAATTAGAAATACATGGAATCAAACCACCAGACAATATAGAATTATAATTCCTTTTACCAACACTTTTTCTTTATATTCAAAAACCAAGCTTTTCATTAACTTTTTGTTTACAGCTAGAAGAACAAGAGGTTTAGAATGGCAGGCTTCACCATGTTAAGCACCGTAAGCAAAGTGTTGATACAAAAATGAGAAATAAAATTATTTTAAAATTATATTTATTGTCTTTAAAATATATTTTTAAAATGTAAAATAAGAAACAAGTCATACAAAGCTTTGAAAGCATAATCACTGTGTGAATATTGTACTTAAAAAAGTATGACAAACTTACAAATCTTAAAGTATAAACATGTTTAATTTGTCTTATTTATTTCACAGCGAATGTAAAAACTCACCTGTAGAAAAGAATAACAATTACATTTTTTACTTGATCTCATTTTAATAGTAATATTAAAAAATTTATAAATATGCAGCTGAAGAATTTTAAGTTCTTTTGATTTCTCTCCCTATTAAGGCTAAAATTATGTTTAACCATTTAAGAGAAATCTCCTGACCAGCTTCTAGTAATAAAATTTTACTCATTTGAACACTTAAATTTGAAATAAATGTGCAACGTCTTGTAATTTTCTTTTAAATAAATGGAACAAATAAAAAAAAACATTTTATCTATAGCTATATGATTAATCTTAGAATGAATAAATTAACATTCATGATAACCTGAAAAGTTTAAGTAATTAAAAAAAACAGAATGAATAAATAAATATTTTATGAAATAAACACTAAGCAACAAAAAAGATTATTTAAATAAAAGCTTTAAGCACAACAGCTTAACAAAAAAAAAAGTAAAATAAGTCGATTTAGTGCACTATCACTTAATATTAAGTATTTAATATATAATTATCACCACATTTAATTTGACACAGTTATTTAACAAGTCTTATGGAACAAAATTCTATAAGCAGGGATTTTTAATAAAGATTTAAGCAGGTTTAAAACTGCATTCTGCATACTATTAAAAAAATGAATCATAGTTAATTACAACAAACATAAAATATATGGAATATATGACACAAATTAATAGAGAATCCCAGGTTTAAAGTTATAATAAAATAAGAAATTTGAAAAATAGTTTATACAAATCAGGTATGCTTACTTTTTTAATCGATTATTATGCTTACCAAAACTTGTCAACAATTACAAAACATATGAAAAATACTCAATAATATATACGAAAACGTCCAATAATAATACTTCGACATAATGCATCAAAAACTAATCAATAGTATGATGTTACAAAATATCAATAACATATTTAAAATACCAATATTAACAAGGAAATTATCTTTGCACCAAATGTTAAACAAATAGTTATACAATTGAACATGGATTAACATACATATATATCATAGATATGTACAGTAACAAATATTTAATAAAAATCAATACGAATAAATAGATTTGGGATATAACATTTGTTCACAGAATGCTGTAGTTTGTAAAAATTATTTATTAGCATTTTAAATTTCTACGATATAATGATGTCTTACTTCACATATTTCATGGTAATTAATTACTTTCTTGATTTAAAGAATTCCATTGAAAGCAATACAAATAAAACAAATCAAATCTTAGTCATTAAAAATATCAGAATAATTAACGATGAAAGCACATGTGATTAAATATAATGATGTGGTTTTCCTTCTTTTTTTTACTTTAAGTTGAAATTCAGAACTTTAATTACTTAAAAATTTCTATGGACCTCAACAGAAATCTATTTTTAAAACATGAACTTTTTAAATTTTTTGCAAAAAATATTGAAATATTGATTTTAACTGAACCATAAAATAATTGAAAATGTAAAACTTTCTAAATAAACTTATTTTAACTACCTGAATAAATAAAAACAAAAACATCATAATACTCATTAATGAAAATTCTAACCAGGATAAAATAAATTAAAATTGTTGATGCACTAAATTTTTAAATAACACTAAGTGTCTTCTAATCAAATTGATACTTACGCGCAAAACACTCTTAAATTCCATTCAAAAACATGGGCATTTCTTTTAAAGAAAATGATCAAGAAATCAAATTGATTAATAAGGAATTCATATTTTGAAAAAAGATAAAAAAACAAATCACATAAAATACCAGTAAAATGCTTAACAATTTTATCAACACTAACATTTTAAAAATATAGTTCATTTATGAAGAAAAAAAATTTAATAATTTAACGAGATACTTTCACAAAAGTTAATAAAAAAAGTTGATATTCAAAATTAAATACTTCATTGGCACTAGAAATGCAGTCAAAAATTGCTTTATAAAAAAGAAAAAAAAGGATTTAAGCAATTCTATAAGGGGGGGGGACACTGTTTTGAGATGAATCTCACACTTTTTCTACATCAAATACAATGGAATAAATAAACCTTAATTGCAATTAATATATATACTAAACTAAGGTATGCCAACAGCTTTTCCAAAGATAACAGCATTAACAAAGGAAAACAGACAATAGTAATCTGCATTTCTGATAATATTGTCTAATTTTTATTTGAAAAGACGAATGTCACATATATTATTTTAACTGTAATTAGAAAATAACAGGGATGTGATCAATCAAAAATGCAAATTTAAAAAATAAAAAGATGTGATCTAAAATTTCAAGACAAACACATGAAAAGATAAACTAAAAACTTTAATTTAAATAATCAAGGAACAGGAAATCTACTCAAGACTTCCATTATATTGACTTTTATATTCAATACAAATTCAAATTATCAATAAAGTAAGAATTAAGTAGTAAATAATTTCACAGACTCATTGGAATATAAAGTTAATTTTTGACATATATAAGACAAGTAGTATCGCGGGAATCATCGATAATAGCGTTGAAAATAGTATTTACTTGAGTTCAAGCAAAATATACTGATTTTTAGCTATAAATAATGGAGTTGACGACATTCTAATATAGGGAAACTCATTCCAATTAAATGAATTTAACTAAATAGGGTAAATATAGAACTTGAATTCTTAATTTGAATTCAATTGGAAAAAAAAATACATGAAAAAACAGTAACCTGCATATTGGTGGAAGAATCACATCCCTGAATATATTTTTTATTATTAGAAAGTAAAAAAATTTTCAACAAAAAAAAAGCTATTAAGTATACTTGTAACATTTCAATCTTAAAAAATGGTTCAGCTGAAAGTATGAGTAAAAAAAAAGCAACATCCTTATTACCAATCTCATTCAACAGTGACAAAAGTGAGCAAAAATATTTCATAGCTGCACTAAAATACCTCTTCCTTGTTCACCCTTTCAAATATCAAAACAAAAAGTAGAGCTCGTTTTGCAGAAATTCTTTGAAAAGGTAGAAGGAAACTGTCTCTAAACACCTTCAGCAATGGAAATTGAAGTGGCAGTGGCTTTGCAAAATTCTCCACAGACTTTAGGATTATCACAATGTGCAATATTCTAAAAATAAAATATATATATATTTAAAATAAAATAAAAAATAATTATTGATAAACTTCATTTTGTTTGATTGCTAACCTGGAACATCTACACTAATGGACTATTGGCAATAAACTGTGATTCATCCTTCATGATGATTCGAAGATAATAATAGCGTAAATGTACACTAGCAAGTCGGGGGTTGGAGATGGTGGTGGCAACCAAATGGCCATTGCACCATACTCCCTAATTGCACATAGGTATTCAAGTATGAAACCGTCAGGGGCATTACATTAGAGTAAATTCCAAACCACAAAAACTTTAAAACGGAAAGCCACTAAGATTGAAAAAAGTAGACTCTGATTATCAGTCTTCAGCAAGAGGAATCAAAAATCTGGCTCCAAGCCATTGTAGGCAAAAACTAAGCAATCTTACAAACCGTTCAATTGGTACAGTAGTACCAATTGAACGGTTTGTAAGATTTCTACAGGTTTTGAAATACATTATATGCATGCACAGTTAGAATACAATTTTAAATATTGCTTACTTACTTTTATATAAAGCCCCAGTTTTACAATGTCTGTTTTGTATGTTATCCCGCTTCTAGACGTTATCCCGCATTTTAACTGGTTAATGAGAATTGACTATACCTATGATGTTAATTTATCCCAGATTTCACGCTACTTACTTTTTTTTTTACAAATAATGCTCTATTTTCTAACAGATCGAAATCATTTTACCTCTACAAAGTTTGAATAAACTTCTTCTGAGTTCCTTCTTTATTTTTTTTTATTTTTATTTTTTATTTATTTAAAATAAAGAGAGAAAAAAACTTGTTTATTAGATGTTTGAAGCTGCTCTGACGTTCTCTCTATTCAAAATCATTGTCCTTTTGTCTGCAAGAGAAGATTTCCCCCTTGACTCAAAATAAAAAAAGGTGGTGGGATGGGCAAAGCGTGGGAAGGGTAGTTATATGAAGTATGTATTACACTTATAGTTATATTACACTTCACAACTCGTTGGGCAATCTCTTCTTTTTCCTGATTCCATTAACTTCTAGATGCTTCTAAAGCAAAATTAAATGTTCTGGAAGTTCTGAATTTGATTCCGCCAGCAAGGCACTAAAATGCCTTTCAAATGGGTTTATTAAAGCAGTCTTTTTGATATCCAAATATAACGCTGAAGAATAAAATTGCATGACTGAAGATGTTCCAAAGTTGATGGCATATATATATATGGACAGCAACACATATCCCCATTGCTTTACAATTCCTTCAATATTTGATTTCATACCTGCTCTCAATGATAGTGAAGAAAACCATGAAGATCAAAAAAAAAAAAAAATCAGAGGATATAACCCACTAAAAACCAATAATTAGTAACCAAACCCAAACAATTTAGTAACCAAAAAGCAAATTTACAAACAATAGTAAGTTTTAAGAGAGATATTGTTAAAATTATACCTAAAAACATAACAAAAAATAGTAAAGATTACACTTTTTTTCTAATGGTCATAAAAATCAATTTTTGAAATATCAATTTGTTTATTTTCAATATAATATGAATATCAATTTGTTGAATTTGAAATATCAATTTGTTTGTTTTCAATTTGAAATATCAAATTGAAAATCAATTTGTTTTCACCCCGATTTTAAGTTTCCCCACATCCTGCATTTTTTTTTAATGATAATCCGATGAAAAACTTAAAATCGGGTGCATACATACATATATTTGAAGAAAAATATTTTAAGATTAAATAAAAGTTATTACCCCATAAGAGAACTAAAAGCATCAGCACAGCAAGAACAAAACCAAAAATCATTAATGAGAAATAAGAAACTAAATTAGAAAATACTGTTTGTTATTTAGTTGTTAGTTGTTTGCAGTAATAAATTGCCCATCACTGAAACTACTCCTGCACTGGCTGCATGCTGATGCCACCATGACGATGCTGCCATGTATATCAGTGAATCCACTCAAACTTCTTTTTAATATAATTGCTTTTTGAAAGTTAGGTTGCTATTTTCAGTAGTGCTTTCACAAGGTGATAGGTAGTTTGTTATTTTTTGTTAATGAATTTGGCTTTTTTCTACTGTGCTGATACTTTTAGTTCTATGAGGTAAAAACATATTTTATTTCATCCAAAAATATTTTTCTTCAAATTTTCGTGCAGCTGTGACATTAGAAGCTTGGCGCTGTCGCTATAACAAAGATACATAATCTTTTTACAATACATACAATACATACAATACATTTTCTTTTTTAAATCTTACTAATTTTTGTATTTAAAAAAATAATAAATTACTCTTCTAATGAAAATATCATATAAAACTGTCTTAAAAATAAAAAATAGTTACAATAACTCATAAACATGTATTAAATAGTTAGCGGTTTAAAAAAACAGCATTTTCTCTCTCTACTTACAAATAAGAAAATACTATGACAAACAATGCATATATATACTATGCACAATATACTAATAGTAGTTATATATTATTATTTTGTTGTTTATTCAAGATAAAAATAAAGGCATTACGTTGCCATTTATTTATTTGGTTAGTTTTTTAAACTTATGCAGACAAGTTGTGGATAGCCTAGAAAACAACTAACACAGAAAAAGGAAACTACATTTGAAATTAAAAAATTCACCTTTCATTTCTTTATTTATTTTAATTACAATCATAGTAAAAAATTTAACTAAATTAAATTCTATTCATATTAAGATCACATCGATTATTATAGAGTTTACTATAGAGGAGTTAATCCAGAAGCCGAATTTTCCTTATAACTCTGACATAGTTTCAGCAACAAAAAAAAATCATAACAGGATCAATTTACTGAATTAGACAGCATAGAGAGCACTTGTCTTCGTGTTTCTTGTAAGTTTTATTTTTTATATTTTATATTTGTCATTGAACAGAAGACTCAGTTTTGGGTTTACGACTACTAATGTTCCACTCCGTATCCTTGTAATTTTGAACCAATCCAGAAGACAAGGAAACTCCTGGATCAGTACCCCCAGAGGTTTGAGTTGTCATGCAGACTTTTTGACTCGACAGATTTAACATGCAAATCTCTTAGAAACTAATTCAGACTTCAAGAACCTAATTAAGTGCAGGTTGGAACATTCTTTAATATATTGTTTAGATACAGCACACTAGAATTTTAGTGATAGATCACTCATTCCTAGAATGTTTTATAATATACAGTCGTCATCAATATAGCTGGTCATTTGTACCAGATCAAAACCTCAAGCAGCTTTCATGAAGTTTTATACTGATTGATAAAACACTTGGCCACTCATTTTTCCTCATACGTAAAAGAATTCTTAAAAGTAAAAAGAGGGGAGATGCATGGGGAAAAATGGTAAAGACAAATTTCCCTGGTAAATGAAGACATTTTGTGAAAAATAAAACTCATGCTTATATTCAGTGATTACATGGACAAATGTCAATTATGTGATTTTCGACATCTTTTGCACCTTTGCACAATTTAAAAGGCATATAAATTCAAATGATGGTCATTTCTCAGATTTTTGTAGGGCATAGTCAGCTTTTTTCAAAAATTACATAAATAAAATATTATACAACTTTTTTTTTGTGCCTAAGGTTAAACGCTTAAAGAATTTCATAGCTTTTCCTTGTTCTTCCTGATCCATTAACATTTAATGACGTTTCACAATATTTTAATGATACATTTTAATGATGTTTTAATGTTTCTAAATTAATTAGCATATAATTCAATGATAATATTAAAATATTTTTTTATTTTTTTATTTCCAATGAGCTGCACAATCGGACTTGCCAATGAGCAGACCCAGTTCGTTCTCCAGAAGTGGTATCCACTCTTTCAGGACCACCACAATGGGTGAGATACCGTTGATATATATATATATTAAAATATATATATGTATATATATGTTAGTACTTGAATTTGATTACTAGGTTCCAAAATTATATACACACAAACTGATGTTAAATGCATACAGGTCATTAAAATATTGCTCTATAGCCTCATAACCTTAAGTTCAAAAATATTCATTTTATTTGATTTTAACCTTATTTTACAATCCAACAATAAAACCAGGTTTTGTAACAAAGCTGTGGCATGTATGTAGATTTAAAAAGATTTTATCAAATGCCGTAATTTACCCTAATTTCTATTGCTATATTATACTTAAAAATAATGGTAAACGGTAAAATTTTTAATACAAAAATAAAATTTAGACTTTGCAGGAAACTTATACACAAAAGCAACATATATTAATTAGCTCCCGGAAGTTGGACAACAAATCACTGTCAAAATATTAATTTATATCATTCAAATTTAATACATGAATAAAAAAAATTTAAAAAATAGCTACCATGCAACTTTTTTTATAAGATTTTAATTCTTACATAATTTTATTCTTAATACAATGTTTAGAAACCAACTAAAATATTATAGCTATCCTAAATAAATCAGTTACTGTCCAGGGTATTAAACAGAACTAAAAAATAAATTTAAAAAAAAAAATAAGTAATTTAATTACAATTTAGTAAGGATGTGTGGACTTTAATGATTTTTTACCAACAGGTTTTTTTTAAGCACTCAGTTATAATAAACAAATATTGCAGTCCTTTTGCACTTGTTAGAAGAGAGTTCGGATGTATTCTCATTTTGCATATACCCCATTACTGAGGTAAATATGTTTGCTAAGTAAATTCCACTCATAATAAAATATTTGAATTTTGACATTTGTTAACCATAATAAACTAAATTCAACTTCTTTTGGAAAGTACAATGCTTTTTTTGATAATTATTAATTTTGAAAACCAGAATTTTGTACATATATATCTTTGATAAGTTTTTTATTTATTTATTATTCAGTTATTGGGAAAGTGATAGTATGTGCACCATAGGAAGAAAATAGCAGAGGGGAAGGAAAAGTTTCTGTATTTTTAATGTGTAATTATTGCACGGACACCTAATGTTTCTACTATTTGGTTTCTTTATGGACTGCTACTTTTACACAGCAACACCTAACTGTTTTCATGTTTATAACTCTATTAACTAATAGATCTATATGATAAATCTGTATGAAAATGTTATTGTTCGAAAATTGAAAAATAAATATATAAAGCAAATTTATTTCAGAAAAAGTGTGTTGCATGAAATGCAAATACTTTGCATATCATGCAAGTAGCATGCAAATTACTTTAGACTCAGCATGCAGAAATAAATTTCAAAATTTACATAATTATTCTTTTACAGAAATGAAAAATTTAAATTTAATATGCATAAAACATATTACATAACTGCTTATTTGAAGTCAATACTGGGCAAACAATATTTGTCACCAGTACATAAGAATAACAACTGGGCAAACAATTTATGCATAAGAATAAACACATACAAACTCAACAAAAATGAGCTAATGTTGTACCATAAACATGAAAATGCTTAACACAATGCCTGTAAACAAATTTTTTAATTATTTCACATCAATGTGAGATACTGCTAACTTCTTATCTAGCAATAAAGTTATTTTATACATTCATACACACATAAAAATAGGTGAAAATAAAAAACTTAATGAAAGGGAATTTACCTCTTTTGTTATACAGCCATTAACTTTTAGACAAGAAGGTATTTCCTTCATCTGCAAATAACCTCTTCGGTGTTTATCATCCACATATTCCAAATACCATGTTCTCGGGAAAAGATCAGCTATTTTCCCAACTGGTGTATATGGAGCTACATTTAAGAAGGAAACATTTGCTTAAAAAATTATATTATTAATATGACTGTGTGTGATCTTCATTTAAAAAGTAACAAATCTAAGTGTGATTCTTATTTGTGTACCTTAACATTTTAAAACAAACCAGTTTAGCCAGGTTAAATTGGACATAATATTTAACTACAACAACTCTTAAAAAAATAAGTTTTCACATAAAAACAATTTTTTTTAGAAATATTATAATGCTTTTATCATAATTCTGCACAAATTACAAAATTTCAAAATGAAAACTGTATTTTAATAAATAGAGTATATAACTAAAATTTTAACAAATATTAATAGTAAATATTCTTTCTAAAAAAGAAATTAATTCGTCTTAATAAATTAAAATAATAATACTTTATACAAAATCGAAAAATATCAATTCTGTACAGCATTAAAGCATTTTTAGTTTTGGTATTTTTAAATTTCCTATAAATTATACCAAAAATATTCTCATGATAATTATTCTAAACTAATAAGCACTTTCAATTCATTTGTAAACAAAGTTTTAAATTTTCCCTCATTTTTAAAAATTGTAATTCTTAAAAACCATATTTTTTCAAATTTAATTAGCTACAGTCTAAACATTAATGTTAAGTAATATCATTTTTAACTAGTTCGCGTTACTAAATTTAAATGAGAGTTAATGATATAGATGAACTTAAAATCATATTACCAGGCTACTAGGTTTATGTGCATACTATTTTTTAACAAAATCATACAACAGTTTTTTAAATGCCTTTAATTGGAATGAAATTCTCCCTTTATACAAACAGTCACAATACTCTCTTTCTGAAAACTTCAATAAGATAATTTTCCAGAAGTCAATAAACAATTTTGTTAAATCTAAGTTATGCTGGCAACAACAGAGTTTTAAAAAGTATTTTAACATTAAACTAATCACATATTAAAAATTTTGTTTTAAACTTGGGATCTCATTAAATCAGGATGTAATAAACTGTAGGAAACTTTGCAACTGCTTTTCTGAAATATGATAAACATTAAAAGGTTTATTTCTAAAGGGAAGAAAAATGTAGAAACAAGCATGAAATACAGTTGTTTTTAAAATATTAAAATATTCATAATAATTCCAAGCTTAAATATAAAAAAATTGCAATAAAATGCAGTTTTTTAAAAATGAAGAAAGTGGTGATTGGCATACAATTTTTTGATAGCAATTTTTTATAATTAGTCGCCTTGGGCACATAACAAATGTTAATTTTGCCCTATATCATACACATACAGAGTGCAACAAATTTAACTGAAAAATTAGTTTTTCATATAATTTTATTTTTAAAAAAAAGTCAACAAAATATAACAAATAATAACAAGAGTAGACTTTTACTAATAAATAAATTTAATAAATTTGTTTCAAAGTGGACAATGTAGAGGTACAAACGCTTTTTAAAATTTTCTGCAAGTTTTGGACCTTTAATCAAACCCATTCTCACTGAAGCAAAGAGATTGCTTAAGAAAGTTCAAATTTTGTACAGAGCAAAGGTATAATTTCACACTTTAATTTTCATTGCCTTAACTCTAAAATAACAGATTTATTCAAATAAGTATGAAATTGAAATAAAAATTATAATTTGATAATATATAATACATAACAATTAAATTGTAATAAACATTATAATTTGATAATATATAATATATAACAATCAAATTGCAATAAACATTATAATTTGATAATATATAATATATAACAATCGAATTATAATAAACTCAAAAATAGCAGATCTTTTGCTTGACATAGTAAAAAAGCTAAAATAAATATAAGATTTATTATAAAATATTTTATAATTAGAGAGATAGACACAAAGAAAATGGACAAACAAATTAAAAAGAAATCAGTCAACTTCTATTCTACAATGTAATGACTTTGTTCAGTTGTTGTTTGTTTTTTCTCCACGCCCTGTACATATATCAATACGACTTACCTTTGTGGTGAGTGGAATCTCTAAGTTTTAAGATTTCTGTAAACATCTCTGGAGTTATCTTTTTCCTATTTGATAGGCGAGCTTTGATGTTTTGAAGACTATCGTGTAAGTGACGAAGAGGTGATCCCTTTGTGATGTCTTCAGAAAATTGTAAGGAAAATAGGGTAGCAGCTAACCCAGATCCATAAGAAAACATACCAACTCTAATACCACCCAAGTCTTCAATTTTTTTACTAAAACATAAAAATCAGAAAAATGTTTTTAAAAAAATTTTTTAATTCACAAAATGTGAGCTATAAGTTGATTTAGTTCAAGTATTATAGTACAGTGCTGAACCTCTTATGCGGAAATCAGAAAACCGGAAAACCAGATAGCCGGAATGAAATTCGGAACCGGAAATTAATTTTCCTCCATTAAAAAAAAATATTTTTTTCTTGCAAGATTTTGAGCCCATTTTGTTATTTAGAGCGTATGGCGTATCGAGTTGACGAAAGAACTGATTTAGAGAATGGATCAAAAGCCGTTTGTAGACTAATCTCACATAAGCACAAATAGCTTATATATGTTATTAATGTTAATAATAACAGTAATAACATATATAAGCCTGTATATAATTTTTATTTCATAATTTCTTTCCTTATTTAAACTTAAGTGTATTATTATTTATCATTTTTTATTATTTCTAAAACTATTTCAAAATTATTTTTTAATTTCGTTTTATAAACATTAAAAAAACGGCATTTTGTAGCGATTCAGAAAACCAGAAAAATCAGTTATCCGGAATTGCGATGGTCCCCATCTTTCCGGATAATCGGTTCTCTACTGTACAAATAGTGTTTTAACCCGATTTAGTAATTATTTTAGGTAAATTCATAAAACTTAATTCCCAATTTATAACTTAAATTACTTATAACTTAATACACAAAAAATTAGAGCTATAAGTTGATTTAGTACAAGTATTATAGCACAAATATTTTAAACTGGTTATTTAAGCTGGTAAAAAATTTTCTCACCAATAAAAATTCCAAACACAAAAAAAGACAATATAATAAAATGAAAGGAAATTTAATTTGCTTTTGAAGAAAAAATGCTAAAAAATTAACGATTGTTCATTCATTATTTATGAAACATCATTTATGAGATATTGTTTATGAGATTATGAAAAGTGGCTGTATGAAATCCTATATAAAAATAAGTAATGAATGATAAGTCATTAGTTTATTTGTGAACAGTATATTTTAAAAATAATTTTCATAGTAATTTTTAATTATCTTTACACAGTTTATAATTTTTAACTTGTTTCAGAAAAGATAAAGATTTTGTTTTGAAAAATTTTGAAGCAAAAAGCACACAATTACAGTATACCTATTTACAGTATACCTATTTACAGTATACCTATAGAAAATAGATTTTCTTTCAAACATTTTCGACAGTGGTTTTTTGTAGAATGATTTAAAAAATTCAGCCACTTTTAAGAGCAAAGATGATAAGTTAGTTTTAGTTATAATTTAGTTTCCCATGCTCATAATAACCACCTACTAATACAGATTTGAAAAAAATTTAAAGGCTAAATACTTTATAAAATTTCATATGATTTTTACAAAAGTAAAATAATTTACACTACAAATATACAATCAACACGCCAACATATTTAATACAAACATAGTATGTTTGGAACACAGTATATGCTAGAAAATAGAAGAAACATTTTTTTAATTATTGTATACATAAGTATATGATTATTTAAAATATTTTATTTTAACTCATTGGGTTTAAAAATCATTTTTTCAATAATGCAATTAAGTACACTAAACTTAAAAACAGAAAAAGTTTTCTGATCTTTCTTGGAAATGTGACAAAGGTCTTAAGATGGATTTTAATGAACTGTTTCACCTGCAAAGCAATGTTTCTCCGAAAATAATGTGGGGTGGGGGGGGGGGGATTTCGGTGTGAAAAAGCATCAGGAAAAAAGTTTGAAATTACATAACTTGTACTAGAATTTTTTTCAAAAATAAGCTAGAATTTCATGAGCTTTATAAATAATAACAGAAATTCCAAATATAGAGTTGCGTATTAAAAATTTATAAACTTTTCTTTTAACAAAATACTTATAAAACATAAACAGTTAATGAAATTTTCTAAATGCTGTAAATCACTGTGATTTATGTAAAGCAGAAAATATAAAAATATTTCAAACCTGATTTAAATTAATTTTTTTCAAGAAGACAGTGTGCGAGACTTTTTCCTAAATCATTAATAGTTCTTAAAGAAAAAAAATGAGTTAAATAAAACAAATTTCTATATTGTGATGCATTGAAACATTCAAATTTCTCATTTTAATTTTAAATAGTTTTAAGAATACTGAAACATTCCATATAATTTCACAAAAATTACAATGAAAATCCTATATGATTCATTGGTTTATAAAATTGATTAACAGGTAAAAATGTAATCAGATATAAATAGTTTCACAATTAATACAAACAGCAATAAAAAATAGGTATTAGTTTTTGCATTATAAAAACTTAATCTAAAAGAAAATTGCAATACCTGGCAATGAAAGAAACTAAGCATGAATAAAGTGAGGGTGTGTACATATTTCCAACTTCCTTCGGAATTAATAAACTTGGTTTAGTTTTGGTCTCATACATGTCCTTACTGAAATCCACAAATGCCTTTTCTACGTCTTTATTAAAATAAGTATCTTCCAACTTCAAATTACTAAAATTAAATTTAAAAAAATTAATAAAAACATAATTAAGTTGCTTTTAAACATTAACATTATTCAATAACTATAAATTTTATAAATATTTAGAAATATTCCATTATGAAAAAGAATACTGTTACTTTACTTAGTACACTTGCGTTATATTTAAACTTGAAAATTAAAAAGAACATGTACTTAGCTAATTTATTAATATATACTGAATAAAATGATCAAAAATTACAGCAGCAAAAATTATGTTTTTCAGCTTTTATTTTATTTCAGTAAAATATATTACATTAACGTGAAAACATGGTTGTACTATATGAAAAGAAAATATCCAATTACCGATACATTTCCAGTCCTTTGTACTCTTCCTCTGCTCCGGAGTCCAGATTTCTTTTAAAATCATTAAATGCAAGACGCCCCAAACTCTTTTGAACTAACTTACAATATGGAGTATGGAATAGCATAGCATCCAAGTCTTTGAGAGTAAACCACTTTTTACCTTAAACAGAAAAAGCTATTTACAAACATTCCGAGACTAATCTCTTTTACAAGAAAAATCAAACACATTTGTAACAAACAAAGTATTTCCATGTTACAAATTTCATTTTTATGTTTGATTGTGGACAGGATTTCTAAATTTCTGGGTACTTTTAGCACGAAAAGTGGTCAGTTAAAAAATAACATAAATTCCTATTTAAAAGACATACATGAAAAGTAAATCTTTTATGATTAGAAAAAGAAATTAGCAAAATAAGATTAATAATTGATTTAATAATACTTTAACAAAACATTAAAAAGCCTAAATTTCATATTGTTAAAGAATTGGAATCAGAATATCATTTCCAAAGATAATTAAAAGACAATCAACTTTTTCATAGGTACACAGTCAAATTGCTGGTTGAATAATTTAAAATAACACTTTCCAGTATTAACACAGGAAACGAAAAATTAACATAGTTTCCTCAATCATGCCACCTTATTTCCCTACAGGACAACTTACTATTAAAATCAACATTCACTCTAATCAAATAACAAAAAAAGAGTATTTCATTTCATTCCTCAAAAAGAAAATTTGTTTCAAAACTTATTGATCAAACATTCCTGTCATAGACATTTCTGCCTTTCATGAGGTACAGAGCTATGTAAGTCAATCTGTAGGTAAAAACAGCTCTCTGTAGATAGCTTAAACCAAAAGAGTTGCTCAAAATAAAAGAAAAAATTTAAAATTGTCTATTTCATTTTTTCAATCTGATTATTGGGATTTCAGCATTAAATATGTGTATTTATTTAAATATTTGCATAACATTAAATATGTGTATAACCAACTTTTAATATATTTGAAAACTTTAGAAAAATTTCGTAACTGTTTGATACCTCACTCATATACATTTTATATTTATTTTTAGGAGTTATATTTAAACTTTTTTTTTTGCTTATATTACACAGCGAAATATTTAAAATTTCACATATTTTGCAAAATATCAATACTTTTTACGTAAGGCATGCATATCTGTGTCATGAATCTGCTCAATAGTCTACAGAAAATTAATTTTGTATTAAAAGAAAGTTACATTGAAATTCAAAGCAAATAAAAGTACCCATGAAATACCTAGAACAGATTTTTTATTTGGTAATTCAATAAAATAAAAATTTTCATCTAAATTTGTTGCTTACTTTTGGCTTTAGAGAGCTTTTCTGCCTTTCTGCAAAATCCCTCATAGCATTTATCGAGTGCTTTGGCATAACTTTGAACAGAAAGCTTTCCATCAACTGTCGGATATTCACTCATGAGATTAGGCTTATAGAAATCATACACATGCTCCATGTAAGTAGAGCGCAAACCTGGTAAAATAATACTCATTAATTAATAGACATAAATCAAGCAAATACTAAATATAGAAATTAATAATTGGGGCTAATTTATTTTTTCAACAATTTAAACCAAAAATGTACGCATGTCTTTCAGAAAAGTCCCTAAAATATCACTTGGGAATTTTATTTTTCTGTGTAGGAGCAAAAATTTTCTAACAAAACATAATGATAAGAGAGAATTCCTTAAACTACTTATGTTGTTGTTGTTGACTAGGCCTGTTTATGCAAAGGGGGTGCGATTGTTCTTGTTTTATAGTGGCGCCATCTACGGCCATGAATTCGACTTCTGCCACACCATACGGCGCACCCGTTTATAGGGCGGACCCATTCATACATCCATTCACTCATTCATCCACAGATCGTAATTTTGACCTGAATCAGAGAACGATCGATCTCCAATCCAGTACCCCCAGAGGTTTTGATGTGTTATGGGAACATGCAGGACTTTTGCGACTCGACAGATTTAACGTGCATCAGTCACTTTACTACATCGGGAGACCAGCCGGCGGGGTTCGAACCCACGAACTCTCGGACGTGGGTCCAGCGCCCTACCGACCAGGCTCTCCCGGCTTTTTTAACTACTTATCTTAATTATGAAAAGAGTGTACTCATAATAAGTGTGACTATGCAATAATTTGTCACTCAGTTGGTAATCAATTCTGCATTTAATTATAATGTATTCAGGAAAAACTAATATTTCTCATTTCTCTAACCAAAGCAAAGCAAAACAGAGAACACTTCTATCGTTTAAAATTACTCTATACTAGAATCAGTTAACAGAAACTTATAATGTGAGTGATATTTGAAGAATAAATAGGTGAGTAAAAGGATACTTCAGACAGTCAACCCTACATGTGTAGAAAATAATGGATAAATGAAGTTGGATATTCGGTTTGCATTTAAAGGATAAAAATGTAAAACACTAATAATATTAACGTTTATTACCTAACATAAGCAATATGAATAATAATAGTTCTTTATATCCATATCTTACATAGATTAATTGTAAATATTAAAAAAATTATCCTCCCTTTAAAATAAAAAGATATGCTCTCACACTTACATCATTTTTTTTCTTCTTAAAACTCACTTATTAAAACTTAAATTGCAGCAATTTATAAAAATAGGATTAAATTGCAATACTTAGTAAATCTGAGCATAAAAGAATCTTACATTCCATATTTGACCATTAATTGTTTTACACTTATCCTTTGACCGTCTCTTAAAAATTTCGGAGTAACATTTGTATTGTGTATAGTTATTGAGTGAAACTAACAAAAATGCAATTGAAACGCCACTTTCACTACTTTCTTTAAATTATTTTAACTAAAACTAATTTTTTAATCTTACTTTTGTCTTTTGACTTTTAAATTTTTTTCAATATACAGGAAATACACAATGAGTTAATCAAAAACTAAGCATGCACATTAGCAACACATGGAGACAGTTATCAAAAAATAAAACACACAAAAAATATTTGATTCATACTAAAGTTACATGTTCTCGTAATTAATTTTATGAAATTACAAATATTAAATTGTAGCAAAAATTAAAATTGTTGAATATTAATTTTTAATTTAGAACTATAAAACAAGAAAAACAAATTAAAAATTCAAATACAAAATTACCTCGTTCCAAAACTATAGGTGCGTTTGGACCAATAAGAATAGCTATAGCACCAGCTCCACCTGTAGGTCTAGCATTTCCTTCTGCATATACTGCTATATCACCAGCTACCATTAATGCATAGCGACCTAAAATGGCAAAAAAACAGCTTTTAATACTGATTTACACATCCAACAAACAAACATGTATTTATACAACTAACAAGGGAAACTAGGGAAGTGTGACTCGCCAATTTTGAAATAAACTAGTGGGGTGTATGGCTTGTGAGGAATAATTTTAGGGGGCAACATTTGTTTCGGCCCATAGAAGGTCCTGTGAGAGATAAAAAAATAATTCAATATATAGAAAAATCGGTATTTTATTACTTCAATGCAGACTATTAGTTATTGTAATTGTCTCATACTCCAATTAATTTTGTGGTACTTTCACGTACTATATAATGCATATTTATTGTCAAAATTGATTTCGAAAATTTTATATATCTGTAGTGTTTCAGAAAAACCTGTTAGGTTAATTTAAAAAAAAAATTGACATCAAATTTTTAAAATTTTTTTTTTCAAAAAACTTTCCAAATTAATTGGAGTATGTAATTGCAAGTCAATTAATTAACTAACAATTAATTAATAATTAATTAACTTTTTGATTAATTTATTAATTACAGATTAATTAATTATCCAATTAATTACAAATTAATTGGATTATGAGACAATTACAATTACTAATAGTCTGCATTGAAGTAATAAAATACCAATTTTTCTATATATTGAATTATTTTTTATTTCTCACAGGACCTTCTATGGGCCGAGACGAATGTTGCCCCCTAAAATTATTCCTCATTAGGCATACATCCCACTAGTTTATTTCAAAATTGGCGTGTCACACTTCCCTAGTTTCCCTTGTAAGATAAAAGTGTAAAAATTTCAATACAAAAATTTTTTTTTCAATCTTGAAACGAAAAAAAAATTATTAAAAGATAGTCTTTAAACTGAAGACAGTTTCTAATGCTAAAATTTAAAATATTACGAAATTTCATCAAGGCAAACACTTTAAAAAGGAGGAACCTTACACTGTAAAAGGAAATTATTAATACAAGCAGAAATTTATGTATGTAAATACATTTCAAAATAAATTTCTGCTTGGCAAAGAAATTTCCCTTGAACTATGAAAAAAAGTTAAAATTCAAACAAAAATTCATATAAATTCACATGTAATATAGATTCAGAAATTTATTTTCGATTTACAAAGAAATAATCTTTAAACTGCAAAAAGAAATAACCATTACAAATGGAAAAAATTTACCAGACCCTTATTGATGCAAAATGAAGAATAAACTAAAACAGATGCATTTACAGACGTTATATATTTTTAAAATCTCTGGCAAAAATAAAACTGTTATTAATCATGTTTAAAAATAACAAAGTAAATCAAGACAGCTTGCAAGCACTTCATGCTTGTTTCTTAAAATTTTTCTTCATTTTAGAAATGAACCTTGTAATATTTACCATAATTAGAGAAATGCCTTTCATTATTAATATGAAAGGCGTTTCACGCTTGTTTCTTAAAATTTGCCTTCATTTTAGAAATGAACCTTGCAATATTTACCATAATTAGAGAAATTCCTTTCATTATTAATATGAAAGGCACTTCATGCTTGTTTCTTAACATTTTTCTTCATTTTAGAAGTGAACCTTGCAATATTAGCCATAATTAGAGAAATGCCTTTCATTATTAATAAGAAAGGCATTTCACGCCTATTTCTTAAAAATTTTCTTCATTTCAGATACGAACCTTGCAATATTTACCATAATTTGAAAAATGCCTTTCATTATTAATATCAACAGTTTTCGTAACCATTTAAAATTGTCAATTTTTGTATAAGTGGCCACTTTTAAAAGTACTCCAACTCAGCAAAAATTTCGAATTTTGCCCTTTAATTCTTATTGAATACTCACCATCCCATGCACTGGATTCTACCCATGCTACAGAATTGAAAAGAGCAGCAGTTCCTCCATAGCACGCATTAGTCGAATCAACGCCTTCAACATCATGATTTCCACTCTCTTTGAAAAGTTCCATTAGCACCGTCTTGACACTCTTCGACTTGTCTATTATAGTCTCTGTACCAACTTCGAGTCTCCCTATTTGGCTGTAGCATAGATTCCTCTTCTTTATCAGTTGCTCAACCACAGTGAGACACATGGAATTGATATCTTCCCTATCTGTACAGAAGCCCATCTTGTTTTGGCCCAAACCAATGGTGTACTTTCCCTTGGAGACATTATCAAAAGCCTCCAATTCCTCTTGGTCCACATAGTAGGAGGGAAAGTAAATTTCAATGTCGATTATTCCAACGTCCCTGGGCCAGTTGTGGTGTCCATTTTGTTTGCTCATTTTTTAATCTGCAAAGAAAAAAAAATTTTTTTCAGCATATTAAAAGCAGTATACCATAGAGAGTACATATTTGAAATTTGGGTTAAAAGAAATAATTTTTTCAAGTAAAGTGTATTGTATAAAAATTTTTTTTTTTTTTTTTACAGCCGTCGTGGAACAGCCGACCCAATTTTATGGGTTTACGACTACTAATGTTCAACTCCGTAGCCTTGTAATTTTGAACCCAATCCAGAAGACAAGGTTACTCCTAGATCGAGTATTAGGAGAAATTTGCCTTCGTGGAGGACTTTTTTGATGGAACTAACTCACATTTGCGTTACATGGCGAGGAAGACCAAGAGAACCTCCCATGGTTAGCCAGATAGCAAGGGGACTCTAACCCATGATCCGTCTACCACTGAGGATATTTCACGTGAGCACTGTGGTCGGTGCAAGCCGGATGCGGAATTCGTATCGACAGGGATTCGAACCTGATTCGCCTCATTGGAAGACGAACGCTCTATCCCCTGAGCCATCGCGGCACTTTTGTGTATATTTTCTACAAAAAATTATTCACTCAAATACAAATATGAAAATAAAAAGTCAGTTTAAGTATGAAAATTTTTTTTAAATAATTCTTTACGCCCAACACAGATTATGAAAGGAACAATTAACTTAAAATTTACAAAACAAAAACTTTTTACAGAATTTCAAATCAAGTAAAAAATAAAATAATATATTCAAAATATAAAATTAAAACCTAGGATTTAGATAATGGCTTTAATAGTTTAATTTCTTCAACAAAAAAAACTATTGATTTACATGATATAAATCAAAAAAACATTAAAAAAAACGATTGATTTACATGATATAAATCAAAAAATCAATCAAAAAAAATGATTGATTTACATGACATAACTCAAAAAACCATTTGACCTGAGAACAGAAAAATAGATTGTGTAAACAAAAACTCGCAAATAAAAGGATTGAAAGAGATCACTTAATGACACTTATTTCTGTGATTTTGTATATCGTCATATTTAAATAAAAAGGAATGCATGAACCCTGGAATAAAATAGTACAGAAATTCCTCGCTTTATTGCGAAAGTAAAATAAAATAAATAAAAAATAAATAAATAAAATCTGTCATTATAAAAACAATACTTTTTTTAACGTTTGATTTTTCTGACATTATAATATTTTTTAAAACGTGCCAGACGGAGTCGGTAAAACAAATGTTTATATTTGATTAAAAGAAATATGTCTAATTTTCACCGAAAATTTCTGAATAAAGTCAGTAGATCATCTCCGAGTAGTGGTGGCTCAAGGGATAGAGCGTTCGCCTCCCAATAAGGTGAAACCGGATTCGAATCCCGGCGATGGCTGGTCGACACTAATTCCGCACTCGGCCCTCACCGACCATAGTGCTGACGAAAAATATCCTCAGTGGTAGACGGATCATGGGTTAGAGTCCCCTTGCCGTCAGACTAATGTGAAAAGTTTTCGTGGTTTTTCTCTGCATGTAACGCAAATGCGAGTTAGTTCTATGAAAAAAAGTCTTCCACGAGGGCAAACTTCTCCCAATACTTGATCCAGGAGTTATCTTGTCTTCTGGATTTGGTTCAAAATTACAAGGCTACGGAGTTGAACACTGCAGTAATCGTTAACTCAAAATTGGATCGGCCGTTTTACGACGGTTATAATATAAAAATAAAATAAATCATCGCCACTGATATGCTTGAATCAGTAGGTAAACCATTATAAATAAATGGAAAAAAAAATAAAGAAATAAATAGAAAAAGATATTAAAAAAAAAGATTAAAAATCAAATGCAAACAATCTAAAAATAAAAAAAAAAACAGGAAAAGAAAGTTATTATATAATTTTTCACCAATTTCTCCTGAAGATAAAAGACGTAGATGAGAGTCTTTAGAAGCTAGGAACTAGAGTTGGGCAAAATCAATCAACAAAATGATTCGAATCTACTAAGAACCACAGAAAAGAAATTTACAATAAACCTGTCTTTTCCAGATTTTTTGTAAAATTCACGAACTCGAAAATTACATAGGATTTGCCATAGGAATTCGAAAATCTCGAATAACCTCGAATTTTTTTCGAAAACCTCATTTAAAAAGCTAAATTTAGTTTTATATCGTGAATTTCGAAACAATTCAGAAAAGAAATTAAAAATAATTGCCTAATTATGGAGGACTTCCTGTGAAGTAAGAATCAACGAACAAACAGAAACGTTACAAATATAGACAATTTCCAGGAAAGCAAATCTAAATTTACTAAATAAAATAAATACATTTCGAATAAACGCTATAAATAGATAGGAAATCTCAGCAGTGCATTCACATTTTCTATAATTGCTATAATAATTATAATTTTACAAACTTACACATCTTCAAATTGTTAATGTACAGGAGAAAAAGGAAATCATGAATAACTTTTTATTTAATAACTGACTTATTAAGTTCGAGTGATTATCTTAATTACATGGTACAAACTATAATTTAAGTTACGAAGTCAGACAAGTTTTATTAATTGATTTTTTCCCGATAGAATTTATTTTATTTAACCGTAGAACAGCCAAACCAATTTTGAGTTTACGACTATCAACTCCGTAGCCTTGTCATTTTGAACCCAATCCAGAAGACAAAGGAACTCCAGGATCAAGTATTGGGAGATATTCTGCCTTCGTGAAGTACTTTTTGATGGAACTAACCGCACTTACGATACGTGGAGAGGAAAACCTCTCACGGTTAGTCTAAGGACAAGGGAACTCGAACCCATGATCCGTCTACCACTGAGGATATTTTTCGTCAGCACTGTGGTCGGTGCGAGCCGGGTGTGGAATTCGAATCGACGAGCCATTGCTGGGATTCGAATCCGGTTTCACCTCATTGGGAGACGAATGCTGAGCCACCACGGCTTTTCCCCGATAGATTTAAATAAATAAGGTCCCAATAGGTTATTCAAAAAAATCCGAAACTTGGCTAATGTTTATCTAAATTTTTGGATATTTCACCATATTACTTCAATTGTTTAAAAAATTCAAAAGCATAATGAGATTGCTTAACAATGATAGCAGTCCAAGTAATTTTCACGTTGCTCCGCAACGACATTAGTGTAGCTAATGAAAGTGAACAAGTAATAACTAACCTATTATAAATAATTTTGGACGAAATTATTTTATACCAGAAAAATCAGTTAGCATTCATTCTTTCAAAGCGATTGCGCTTAAATATGTGTTTATCACAGTAGTTTATCCATACCAATAAGTGAATGATTTTTGAAATTACAAAAGTCTTAATCTAAAACAATTAAAAAGGTAGTCAGTTCTTTTCACTCAATTTGAAATCGAACAATCGAGAAATAGCGGTCGAAAATTCAAATAATATTAATCAGAATCGATACAAGATTTTTCAAAAAACAAATCAGACCATTTTCAGGACTGCTTTAAGCAAGGACAAACAACAAACTTATAAAATATAATTTACTCTATTTATAGTATTATATAGACAAGTTTTATTGCAAAAGTTTTTAATATCAGAATTACTTTCTTTAGAATAGAAAGATGTATCAGTTTTAAATATTTTATTAATGGAGCATTGAACAATTCATAATAATCTGATAGCAATATATATATAAAATTTAAGATTAATAATAAAAAATTAATTTTTTTAAAAAACAATCGGTATCAATTATTTAACATTAAAATTTGCAACCGAATCATATACAAATAATACTGTTTCCTTACCATAATCAAATAATAGGATTTCAATATATTCAAATATTCAATATATTCAATATATATTTGGTACAAAAATAATTTAGGGAATGATCCCTCAACTTAGCATTAAAAAATTCTATAAAACAAGATTACTGAACTTTTGATTGGATAAAAGGCTATGTTTGATCTATAAATGCGAAACTACAAAGCTTCTCCTTACAAGATTTTTTACTGCATTACTGATAATAATAAATAAGCGTATGACCCCAAAATTCTTAAAAAAATTTGTAATGTAAAATTCTTGACTTTCTTTTTCATAAAATATCGAAATTCTCAAAATGCTTGAAACGATGAATTCCTTGTTTATAATTAGTGGATAGTCTCTTAGTAGGAACTATCAAATTTTACTATTTTCACTAACATGTTATTAGTTGAAATAACAAAAGTAATTAAGTAAAACGTAGTAGAAACAAATATGCAGGGTAACATAAGTTATCGAAAGTTGGAAGAAATATTATGTAACCGTCAGTGTTAATGTTAAACATAAATATGCTTATTCTTTTAAATCCAAACGGCATTTTAATTTCAAAACTTATAAATTTATTAAACTCTAAATCTAAAACATTTTAGTACCAACTATTAAAAAAAATAATTAAATGTTCACGTCTTTTTTTATCACAAATTCGCAAACTTTATATCATTATCTCTTAAAGAAAAATAAACATTATTAATAAAAAATTCAACAAAAAAAAAACAATTTCTAAAAAAATCGGTATTTATTGAATAGTGGTACCATGAGGACAAGTTAGCTAGGTTCTGATTTAACCAGGTCACCAACTGCTGGAGATACTCACTCATAGGTGCATCAAATATGACAAAATCGTGAATGTTATCCAATGTGATATTTATTAAATACGATATATACCGTGAATGTTGCAAAATTTTATTTTGGGCACAAAAATATTGACACCAATCTAAAAATTAGATAATTGGGAAAATATCGCGACTTATTATTGACAGTGCGACGCGTTATTATAATTTATACTCTACTCGTGAAATAAGGTCAGCAGGACTCGTGAAATAAGGTTACCTGGTCGCCACTGGCGACCAATATATTTTAAGTGGCGACTATAGTTTTAACTTTTAAATTAAATTTTAACTATATTATTCATAAAAACAAATTGATCTGAGATTTGAGCTCAAACGATAACCCCCCGTTTTTATCCGTATTTTCAACAATCGTCGGACAAAAATCCTAACTTTAGACCATAGCAGTAATATAAGAATGAACCTAAATCTACATTATGATAACCCCTTCCTTCTCGCTCCCGTGAAAATGACGGGGTGAGGTTTCGCCCTCTATTTCTCGCTCCCGTGAAATTTTCGGGCTGGAGTGTTCAGTAGTAACGCGCCAATAAGAATAAAACTAATTCATTTCTTTTGCACGCAAAACATTATATTTCTCATTTTACACACCAGATGGCAGTACCAGGATATTTTTAAGGTAATTGTAGATAGTTTATTTTAAACTAGATGTCGGCACTAATCAAATACGTGTATTTGGCAAAATAGGCACTTTTATGACCGTTTTCTTGAAAATTAACTGATCGTTAAGGGGTTAATGTCACGTTATTGTATAAGTTATTGTCACGAAAAAAATAATTTACTGCAAAAATAGTTGAATGATAATAAGCATCTTTCTACACTTAGTCTGTTTTATTAACACAAACTGTAGGAAAGATTAACGTCATGCGATATCGCGTGATCCGGCAACGAACGTGGTAATCTGTATTTTACGGTAGTTCGTATCATGCTTACATAAATTCTCTTGTTGCTTTATGCATACATTATCTGGATTTAATAAAATTCTAATTGGTTATGCGACGTTTTTCTTTTGGTCTTCCTTTTTAGAAAAATTCCTTTTGATCTTTCCTTCTCAGGCTCGAGATGATAATACAGTTTTCTTGGCACTAGAAAAAAACCATTCTCCAATACTTTCGATAAAACAAAAATTTTTTTCGCCGAATATACGATTTTATTGCATTTGGCGAGATGGCGAATGCTGAGCGCGGTCCCTGATTCCAATGTAATTCATCATTCCAGTTCTCACAATTCATTGATTTATAACACCACAGACGTATTGTAGATGAAGAATAAAAAGGTTGATTTTCTTTTGTTTTCAAATGTTCAAATCTTATCTTAAACCTCAACGAAAAAAAATATGCAAAAAACAGGATTCTTCTTGGGGTTTTTTTCTGCAGAGAGAAAAAAAAACCTATTTCCCGGGAAAAAATGTGATCGCAAAAAGCAGATTCATGTTCAGCACCCTAAAAGACATTAAAAGTACAAAAAAAAAAAAAAAAAAAACTCCAGGCATTTTTTCCAGGTAAAATCTTCTGGACCATTTATCACCATCAAAAATTTCCCAACCCCCGCCCATATGAAACAATGCGCTAAGCGTAAAAAAAATATAATTACTTAATCCTTTTTTAGTCTAATTTAGAAAAGTGTTTTACAAAAATGTTATCTCATTTTTATTTTCATGCAAGGTCAAATTAAGAACATAAATATAAAATCAGTCAGTTAATATTTATTTACTGTATAGCAGTGTTTCCCTAAGGGTGGTACGCGTACCCCCAGGGGTACGGGAACAATTTAGGGGGGTTACGGGTTCTTATACAAAATATCTTACAACAAACGAAAATTTCACAAAATTTTATTTAAAATCAAAGCTAGCCAAAAAATTTACGATTACGTATTTTTCTACTGGCTATTTTTTGCAGAGTTAACAGTTAACAATTAGTGGTGTCAAAAGCCAGTTGTGATTTTTAACATTTGTGTAATTTTTTTATAGTAAAAAACACATTCATTTTTTTTTCTTTTATTAGTGGTACACAGCGTTACGAAAAATTTAGAAAGGGTACGTAAAAGTAATAAGTTTGGGAAACACTGCTGTATAACATCGACATCTTGCAATAAACATACTAAGGAAACGTATATTTATTTTCTGATATAATCACTTGATTTAAACCAGGGTTGGAGTTTTTGCCGGCAAAAAGGGGTTTCTGCCAGGACAGTGGCAAAAACCTGGTAAAAACCGGCAAAAACTGGTAAAAACCGGCAAAAACCAAATTATCTAAATTGCTGATTAAATATTATTACAAAATACTTGAAACAAATTTAAATCAATCATAAGGAATAATAATTTTGATACATTACACGAAAAAATTATTTTTAACATATTAGTAATTAATATAAAGGCAATAATTTTTAAAAGATTGAAAGTTTTTGACCGACCTCTTTTCATTTTAGAATCCTTAAATAAATGTTTTTTTACAAATAAATAAATATTATTATTTCTATAATATTATTATTATTATATTATAAAAAATTGGTATTTGTACAATAATTAACTACACATCTTGATAGATATTTTATGCTTTAAATTATAGTTATATTAATTTAAAATAAGTTCATTTCACTGGAAAAAAGAGAATAATCGCAAATTTTCCAATCAATAATGTTTTAAACTACTAAAATTATATATTAAATTATGATTTAATTATAGAATAATAATGTTGTTAATTTTTTGGTAATTATTTATATTTCTAGTATATGTTTCAATTTTAGGAATAATTTTGTACCAAAAATGTGTTTTTGTCCTCTCATCTTGGAAAATATAGGTTTTTGCCACTATTTGCCAATTTGCTTGGCAAAAACCTGTTTTTGCCAGGACGGTTTTTACCGGTATTTACCATGGTTTTTTCCACCTGCGGCAAAATCTTGCCAACCCTGATTTAAACCATTATTAAAATCTATTTAAATTACTAAATTATTTAAAAAAATATTGATTTAAATCACTTAATTTTTTTTTTTAAGAAATCACTGTTTTAAGTCAAAAATATTTTTATTAAGTATAATTAATACTTATGATTGTGATTTTTTTTTCCAACTCACTTCATTCAAATCGAAGTTTTTGTTTGTTTGTCGGAGAAATAATTAAATAGGATAATACTAAAAAATTATTATTAGATATAATAATAATATAAAATAAATTAAAAAGACTAAATGGAGATAAAAGTTACATGATTATAAAATAATTTAAACAGTCAGAGTCAGAAATATTAAGCGCTTTAATTATAATATGGCTTTTAAATAATATTAAGCGCCATAAATACATTTAATTACAGTTCCAATTGATAAATATAAAAAGAAATAAAATATTCATCGAGAAATCCGATTTTAATCAAAAACCATGATTTATCCAACAACCCTGTTTTGTTTCATGAAATCGAAACTTAGCATCATACACCATCGAAGCATTTTAGCTTGATAAATAAAAATTCTAACATTATATCAAAAGTTATTCGTTTTTCACCTAACTGAATAGAAAAAAAAATTTTTTTAAAGGACTAAAGTCTGCACTACAGAATAAGCTTAGTAATTAAAGTGTTTTGTGTAAGAAGATAAGTGACATTTTGGAGAATTTTAAAAATATCAGCTTTAAAAAAATTATCATTAATCTTATTTAACGAATCTACACCGGAAAAAGAAATAATACACACCATAACAAATTTATAGATCAAAAATTTAGCGTTTTTTTTCTCCTTTTTCTTCTTCCAGAATGTCACTTTGATATCTTCTTTAACTCAGTTTCCAATATGTTATACAATATTTTATCCTCATGTTATTTGAAGACTTTTATTCTGATTGTATGCCTTAAAAAAGGCAATCGTCTATGTAGAAATATAATTGGATTACAACATTCGCATAGTGTCCGTCCAAAATATTCGCTAAATACCATGTCTCGCCTAATTTATATTCTTATTATATTTTGAAATACTTATTCCGAAATGAACACCAAAAAAAATCGTTTTATTCATTTATTTTCACATATTTCATAAGACAGGATACAAATTTAAATTTAAGAATAATAAAAAAAAATTACCGAATCGATCATCCCATAATTTTAGAAAAATACCGATTAGATACCGATGGCAGGTGATAGTGACCTTGTTTCTGACTCATCAACATGAAATTTATAATTTGTGTCACAGAGAACAAGATGACCCCAAAACACCTGGAAAAAGTATTTCGGACAGTAACAGGCGTTTTCTCTGCAGCTGTTGAAGGATTTTTTTTTCCTTCTTTTTTTACATAATGACGCAGAATGTCTTTTTTACCAGGATAGAGGTACACATATTTCCTATTCAACGTTGCCAATCTTGTGCTCAAATTCGACCACAGTAGATCAAATGCTTTCACACTTCCATTGAATATAATAGATAAAATAAAGACAAAAAAAAAATTTAATTTAAATCCATGTTTGCCTCGCTTATGCAGCTTGGATTTTTCTTTTTGGAATTTTAAGCAAGTTTTTCTTTAAATCTTCTTTAAACTTCCAAACTATAAATAGCTTGCCTACAACGCTCATTTCATTTATTGAAGTAGAGATTGCCAACTAAAATAGCGCATATTTTTGATTATAATAAAAGAATTCTAGAAGTTTTATTTATGTTTATGTAACCAAACGAACAAAGCTAAAATTCAATTTTAAAAAAAGCGCGGAGAATCAACTAAATCCCATTTAATGAGATTTTAGCCAGCTATATTAAATGTTTAAAACGAAAA
This sequence comes from Parasteatoda tepidariorum, assembly GCF_982258835.1. Lineage (NCBI taxonomy): Eukaryota > Metazoa > Arthropoda > Arachnida > Araneae > Theridiidae > Parasteatoda > Parasteatoda tepidariorum. Next base: position 31,748,829 of record NC_141761.1, read on the forward strand.
ATAATAATTTTTTAATTATATACAGTTTAACTGTATTATATTTCAAATTTGTATGAAAATAAGTATACATACAACTTTATTTCAAGAGTCCTCTTTAGGCAGAATACTATACTCTATTCGTGTTAGCCCTATGGAAAACGCTATTTCCCTTATTTATAATGTAACCAATATCTTTCAATCACTTTTTTTTTTTTACGTTTTATTCACTGAAATATGTTCTATAAAACCTAGTTACCTACCAGATTTTAAAATTTAAAGCTTGTATTTTTTAAAACCTTTTCAAACATATTACAATGGCTTTGAAATATTAAAAAAATTATTAAAAGGCAAATATTTAGTTATGCATTCAAATAATTTTCCACATAAAGAAGGAATCACATGAAAGAATCACATGAAAGAAACATAACTTCTTTTTTGCAACATATTGCTCTTACAACTACAGAGATCTCCCTGAAAATAAAAAAGGTCATGGTACTTTTTTTAAAAACAAAGGCACCTTTAGTTTTAAAGAGCACTAATCTTGCAAAATATATCAAGCTAGATAAGTGCCCTTCAAAATGGAACTCAAAATACTCAAGTTAATATAAGAAAAATATCTTATACAAATTCAACTTAGCCTAAAAATAATTTGCAGTAGTTACGGTAATCTGCACTGCAATCCCTTTTCTTAAAATTAAAAAATAATTTTTTTCCCTTAAAAAAAGGGGGGATTGCATCTTTACAAAAAGCGGAAGGAGGATGCATTTACCACTGTCAAAGGGCCAGCCACGCTTCTAAAATCGCTTCGAACACTTCAACCCTTTAAGTGAAATATACCTGATACAGAGAGCAAATAAATGAGTAAGCGTCAACTAGATGAATAAATGGGAAGTAGAAAAAGGGCAAATAGGTCTGTAAATATTCTTAAAAACCTATTATTTGAAGTACGTCAGCAATCCATGTTTTTAGGACTATAGTTTGACCATAATTTCCTATAAAAAGACTTCAATGAAGTTAAAGAGGATATTTTGCGTAAGTGAATACCATAAATTTTCTAAAAAAATAAAAACCTATAAACCTTACAATAGATTTGCATCCGAAAATATTCAGGAGAATGATGACTTAAAATGTCACCTATATATATTACTCTCGCAATACTGTATGTAGCTTTATAAAACAATTAATGTCATGAATGTCCTCAGAAGTGTTGTTAACTTTCCAGGACATCAAACTTATATTACAGCTTTATTATTCAATGTTTGATAGCTTCAAACTGAATTTTAATAAAAATTTAGTGACAAAGATGAAAAACTAGATAATGATCACAGTTTTTGAATGTTAACTTGATAAGTGGCCACAGATGCAAAAACTAATAGACCTTGTAAAACTAAATAATTTTACAGAAAATCAAACACAAGAAGCTAATGGTATCACGAAAATTTTCCAATTGTCAAAATTTCCACTTTGCCTACTCTTACCTTACCTTACATTACATTAACCTTACATTGCTCATTTTCTCGACCTACTGAAGGGATGAAAGAATGACTTCATATAGTTCTCAGGGATCTGTCTAGGTTTTTCTGAGAGGTACCTATTTTGTGAAAATTTAGACGTAATTTGTGAAAAATTAAAAATTATATTGAAAAATTAACATAAGAATATGGATTTATCGTTTCTTAAAGGTCTGGTTTCTTAGGACAAGCGCCTTATCTGGGCGTCAGCGGGACGTCAACGTCCCGCTGACGCCAACAAAATACTGGTTTGTTAGCTCAAGGCTTGGTTTCTTAGAACTAGCGCCTTATCTGGGCGTCAGCGGAAAGTTGACGTAGAGCTGACGACAAAAAAATACTTTTTTGTTAGCTCAGCGTGAGCAGTCGGTCCAACGCAGACATTATTTCTCATTGCGCATGCCTTAATAACGTAAACAAATATTTATTTTGAATTTGTATTGATTTTGTTATTGTCGACCAGTGTTTTAGAGAACAAATAATGACTTTGTCCAAGAAAAAACACATTATAGCTGAGCTAAATGAAGAGTGCTATGTTTAATGAAGAACCTATGTTTAATGTCAAAATCAAAATCTCGGCTGATTTCAATGTGTTGGATGTTGTCCGCCATTGCTTCTGTGGTTAACGTCACGTTGTAATCCAAGTGCAGTTGAGTTGGACGGCAATTGTAGTTCAAGATGAGCGTTCGATGACGTATACTATCAAACTCACTAATGGACCAATCATAGGTTAGCGCTGATTTCCAGCTGACGGCGTCCTGTCCTAAGAAACCAGGCCTTAAGGGATACAAAAATAAAATTTTAAGAAAAAGTATTTTGTGCAACTACCGTTTTTCCTAAAGTTAATTTGTGAAGGTACCGCTAAATGGTAGCAAATTTGACCTGAACAGACCCCTGGTTCTGCTAACATAAAATATAGATACCTACTTATGTATATAACAATATTAATACACCAAATTCAAGAATAATAAATATCATAGAATTTGGTTGATATGAAAAATTCGTATTTAAGGATTGCCAAATGAAAAAAAATTTTAACTTTCATTTTTTCTTTATCGTTAAAACTTTATGAAAAATTTATTTTAAAAAGAAATAAATAAAAGATTTTTTATATTTCAAATGAGAGAATGAGCAATATGAAAATTAAAACAATTTAATAAAAATCACACATGTCAATCTGTAAAAGCAGACTAATAAAAAAAAATAATGTGCATTGCAGCGGTTTTCAAACTGAGAAATACGAGCATTGCCCAAGAGATGCATGCTTACTCAGTCATTTAGGTAAACTACATGAAAGGCTTCGAGTTAAAAAATAATAAGCACTAATTCTAATGCTTTTATAACAATTAAAACATAAATTAGTTTCTAAACTTTCAGCATTTACTTGGTCTTTGTAGAGATGGGCTGATACTTGCATACAAGAACAAAAAAAATCAAAAGATATGTAATTCTGGTTTGGAAAAAAATGTTCGCAGTAAATGTTCAAAATCAAAGTAATAGCTAAACCAAAAACAATTGGATAATCACAAATGTATGAAAATACTTGCTTCCTTATCGCAATTTTACTATTTTAAAGTTCTTGCTAGTTCAGTACTTATAAGAAGAAACAGTTCAAATATTTATAAAAAATTGAAAGTGAAGATTTTTCAAAAAAAAAAATTGCTAGACAACTACACCTTTCTTGTTTATACATAAGGCAAAGATATGTAATAATGCTATGATTCAAACCTTTAAATCTAATAATTTTAGCTTACATTTTATAAACCTCATAAATTTCAAGCTAATCTAATAAATTAAATAATAAATGTAATTCAGAGAAGATCAATTACACAATTTTAAAACTTTCATAGAGTATGAAGTAAAAAAAAAAATACATATCCTAATAAAATTTTCAGTTAGACTAATGGTCTAAAATTGAACAAATTTGTTTCAAAAGCATTAAATACAATCAGAAAAACAGATTAATTAATTAATACAACTTACATTTAGTGTGATTTAATAAATAAATGGATTCAGATTCCTTTGCAAGAGAAGATTCTAATTATTTTCGTACTCGTTTAACCAGAAGTCCCCATTATCGGCCCCAGGTATTTTGATCCATTAAAAATTATTTATTGATTGTTATGATTCACTTAAGTGATGACATACGTATCGTTACATCATGTAGAGCAATAATTTAAGCGCAATATTTTTCGATGTAGTGAAAATACATTAAAGAAAAGTCACTCACCTTATGAACTGTCACAATAAATAAACGTATAGTACTCCTTTATAGCTCTATAGCACACGTCACAACAAAAAAGTCAAAACAAATACTGTGATTTTTGAAAGGAGAATGGTATTCCGGTGAACAGAGTCAATAGCCAAGAAATCGGATAGCGGTATCTTCTGTTCCCTCAAAAAATGTTCGAAATAAATAGTTCTATATTACTCAATGATTATTAAAGGAAGTAGCAATAGACATGGTGAGGGTAAAAGAACATGCCTAGAGGGGAAAACATACAAAGTCACGGCCAAGTTCACGACTCAAGTTTTGGAATAACACATCCGTAGACACATATGCCGTCACTTCCGGTTTTCTGGTGAATGCCAGATTTGAAATGCGCTTATATTAATTATTTTTTAAATTTCTTTAAAGATTTTCTTTCTAAGGAAAAATCAAACTTCAAACAGTGTTTTAGTTTTAAAAAAATCCAAATGAAATTTAATCTTCCCAATGCTATTATTTTAGCTTGTTTTTTTTTATAAAAATTATTACAGCTGGGGCTCGAGCCTTGTCCCAAACTCCTAGATATTAGGAACACGTAAGAGGAAACGTTAGACCTTTTTATTAATGGCAACAACAAAATTTGTAGGTTTACCTTATTTTGAGATTCATAGAATTCGCGATCGCAACGCTCGAGTACGCCGTCTAGCGGGAGCCTGTAAATATCGGACATTAATTTATCACGTTTTCATTTAGTTCCATCAAAGTCATTGACTGAATCAGACGCCATTTTTTAGCAGCAAATAAGAAACAAAATTTCCCTAAGGAAAAGGCCGAAGAACTTGAAAAAAATCTCCAGAATATTAGTAAATCTTTCAGGAACAGAACACGCCAAACATTTGAAGAAAAATTCCTCAATAATTTTTAATTTCTATTATCAACAAACTTGCAACTGTTGACTTCCGATTTCGGATACTGTTACAGATGTGTGTATTAAGGTAAAATGCATTTCTTCTGTCTTCAATTCATTACGAATTAAAGTGAAGTCAACATTGCTTTCGTCATTCCAGTGAATAAATATGAATTCAGAACATACAGAATTGTAATAGTTATAACATATTCTTCTTCGTTATAGAATCGTATATATTTCTGTATCCATATAATTCAGAAAACAACAATAAAAAATTATCCAAGTTACTTGAAATAGTGCCATTTGTGCTGATTCTTAATTAATTTAAATCGTTTTCTTGGTAAGTTTTTTTTAGTTTTGAAAGAATAAGTTCAACTAGAATTCAGCTATTCTGTTTTTAGCTACATATTCAAATTCATATCAATTATAAAATTTTGCTGTGTAGTATGTTATCTAAAAGTAATGAAGGTATAAACTATGTATCTATTATTTGAGAATAAAGTTTTCAAACAAGAAACTTATCATTTTGGAATTCTCCGGGAATCACAAATCAGGTAAGTGCAATGATTTTTACAATAAAAAATTTGCTTGTAAATATTTTTTTTTTCATTTGATGATGGTTCTCTACAGAATGGTTTTTTACGTCTGATTAAGAACTATAAGAATAATAAAAAAAGAAACAATATGAAAGTTTTTATTTCAATGTTAAGAATTCTTAAAATCGTTTTTTTTATCCTAAGAATTCTTTATTTTCCGTTTTTTAGTTTATAATTTTTTGATAAAAATTGTTCTCAAAATACTTTTGAAAAATTAAATGGTATAACATTATGTGTTTATGTATACTTCTTGTATATTCCAATGTTTGAAATAATATGATTCAGAAAAGTATGGAATAAAAATTCGGTACTTACATATTAACGCCACCGCCGCTACAGATTTGGCGGTTTTTAAGTGCCGCCAATCTACACTTAAAATTTTTGCGACAATTCATAAAATAAAACACTTTATTTAAAATCAAAATAGTTAATCGGATTTCGGTGGAAAATGAGCCGATACAGAGTTTAGCATAGATTCAAAACAATCATATCGCCATATGAACTCTGATAAATAAGATTCCAAATGAAATAACATTTCCAAAACGTACGTTTACCAAGATAAAGTTTTATGTTGTGGGAATTGGTACATTTTCGTTTTTTCGGTAAAATATTTCCCTCCTGAAAAAATAAAATTGCATCTTGTTTTGTTTTTGGCAAATCCCAAAGACGAATATTCGTAGCACTAAAAATGGCGACAAAAAAGAATTGTTTTTTTTTTTGTTTTGTTTCGTCAGCATTCTTTATTTTACGTTTCTTAGTTTCTAAATAATGATTTTTATTGAAACTTGAAATTTTTTGATAAAAATTGTTGTCAAAAAACGTTGTTTACAAAATTAAATTTCATAAAATTATGTATACTTTTTGTTCATTTTAATTTTTGAACTAATATGATTCTTAAAACTATAGAATGTAAAGTTTAAATGGGCCTTTCATGTTATATCATTAAATTTAGTAATACTATTTCTCGGGCATTAGGTATACATATTTATACTCTTATAAGAATATACATATTTTTTTCTGTTAATGTACAAATATTTTTCCGATGTGTTTTGGATGTTCCTTCTCTAATAAAAAGAGATACCATTTTGTTTTCGGTTGTACAAGAAAGAAGATCAAGCATTTTTCTTTTTTAAATTTAATAAGCCACATTAAAGAAGGAACGTTGCAATGCTACATTAACGACGTCTCCAGAGTAACTGAATGACGGTTCATATAGAAATCGCAGGTAAGCGTCTCATACAACAACGCCCCCTATAGTTCGTTGCGATCGCGAATACCAACATCGTTCATTGCTGCTCTATTAAATAAAATGTTTCTACTACGGATATTTTTATTATTCTAAAAGGATCATTCTCGTGTATTTTTCAATTCTTAATTTTTTTTAAAAATTTAATTAATAAATAATCTAACTTATTAATAATAAAACTAATTGAAAATATATCTAATTAATAATATACTTAATTTGTGTTATAATTTCCCTTGACAGGATCTCTTTTTGTTAAGCTATTTTTGTTATCTTCTTCGAAAAGAACTTCCTCCGAGTAATCTTTCAGTGGAGGAATTTGGGCGGATTTCCCATTTGGACACTTGTTCTTTTTTTTTAGAACATTTGCTTTATTTTTATTTTATTTACAGAATTTGCAATTTTAATCTATCATAAAAATACATGAATAATCCCAAAGGGAATAATTATGCATTTTCAAAAAGCGGATTTTCTCAATACCCGTTTCAAGTTAAAAATGTATCGCAATTTTAAAATTTCTCTGTGAAATTTTGAATGAAAAATCTCAAATTGAAATACAAATATTTTATCGATGTCTTCAGAACCTTTGAAAATAGCCGAAAAGTAAAATTAGTGATAAATAAATAATGTTAGTAAAAAAATTTATTTATTGAAATAGTGCATTTACACGCTTTTAGCCGAAAATGGATAAAAGGCATAACAAACATGAATATGAAAACTAGCGAGAGGACGCTTTCACAAATAGAAAAAGTCGCCATAACGATCGAAATTGGCAACCCTTTGTTTCTGTTGCCACGGGAAAGATGCATTACATTTCCTTATTATTTAAAAAGATATACGTCTGCTGTGTTTCATGTCCACAACAACTTCAACTTGCAATTCCAAATAAGTTTTTCTTTCTGTTGACAGGAGGGGTGGGATTTTAATTAGATAAAAAATGGTATTTTTTTTAAGAATAATTAAAAATTTATTTAATTTTCTTAGAAGTGTTGTAACAAAACAATTTTTTTTGTAATCCGTGAACCATATTTTTATATAATTATACTTTCTTTTCATTATGAAGATATTTTTTGTGTTTACTTATTGCTCACATTTATGTTTACTTTTTTAGTTGGTTCTTGTTCTCGGAGATTTGCATATTCCTCATCGGTGCCATAGTTTACCTGTCAAATTTAAGAAACTTTTGATCCCCGGAAGAATACAACACATCCTCTGCACCGGCAACCTTTGTACCAAAGAGTCTTATGATTACCTGAAAACATTAGCAAGTGATGTTCATGTTGTCCGAGGAGATTTCGATGAGGTATTTTAATAAAAATGTCACGTGTTTGAAAACATCGGGGATATTTATGTTTGGTGATCTGTCGTGCCAACAGCAATCTCTATGGTGCCAAATAGATTTTAAAGTTGCAATCTACTTAAAAAAATAAAACGTGTATAAGTTTGCCCGTTAGTGGCTGCGAGTTATACTCTTCGAATTTGGCTTTTTAAGTGATCATCTTAAGTTCTCGCTGGCCGCTGCCCGGAATTTGATAAGACATAGCGATTATTCTGAAATACATTATGATACAGAAGTCTTTCCAAAAGCATTCAGAAAGTTGGGGAGGTTTCCGTATCATCTCCCAGGCAATCGTCCAACATGTTTTTTATTTTTAAATTTGCAGGTCTAAAATCTTAAGGGCACCTTGGCGTGACGATCACGAATTGATCTCTGTCAAGCAAACATGGGTTTCAGGACCTGAGACATTATATGGATCATTTCTTGTTTTACCATTTTATTTTTGTGTCAGACTTAGTATCCCTATTCAGTTCCTTTTTTTTCAATATGAATTGGTTATATGTTCTTATCAGTTCTTGCTTATTCCAAGAGTAACTGCTTAGCTCTTGTAATTGGAATAAAATTTTTAAGAAGTAAAGTATAGTTTGTCTAAAGTAAAAACTCCCCACTCCATTCGCCTGGACCTGTGGCGGTGACTATGGTAACGAGGTATTACCATTTCATGTATAGGTGTGGGATCACTGTTTAAGACAGGTTTTGGCTCGGGTCAACGAGAGAAAGGGAATCTTTTTTTTCAGTCTATTGTGGTAGCCCTAGAGTGAAGGAAAGCTGCACTCACTGAAATGCGCCATTCTTGTTTCCATAGCAGCAGATGGCCTCAGGCTTTGTGGAGGGGGGTTTCTTACTATAGACAAACTATGCTAGTCATTTCGAGAGGTTCTGAAGTATGACTGTACTTTTTCTAATACCAATGTTCTCCACAGTACTTAGTATAATACCAATTATCACAATTAAGCATTAATGATAGTTTAGCCAAATTTCATTGACAACTGCACTGTGGTAAGTAACTGAAGGAAAATCACAATTGAGAATTAACATGAAGGGTTTAATTCATAACCAGCCTAGTGAACAAGTATGTATAGTTTTTAAAAAAAAAATTGCAAGTATAAAACCCTTTGTTACTTTCGCAAGCTGGTATTGATACAAAAATATACCTAGAAAAATATAAAGTGACTCAGTGATGTTTTTTTTAAATTTTTTTTTTTTGCCTTGCTACTGCTCAGTTGTGGTCAAACCAATGGAAAATTTTCAATCAATCAAGTTTCAAAGTTTACAATAGCAGCTTACTTTTTATTTTGGCAGTTTTTTATTTATTTATTTAATTGTAGAAAAAAAAAGTGAAAACTTAACAAATAAAGTGTAATGATAATTATACATTTAATACAGGAAATTTAAAAGTTGTTCACATTTACTATTTAGGAAAAAAATATATTTATTTATTAGACGGAATTTTAAAATCTATGTAACTTTTTATAATGAAATTGATTGACTGGGATTTATGTTATCTTTACTTTCCTAAATAGATGTGTTTACTTATACAGTAGGGAACCGATTATCCGGAACGATCGGGACCATTGCTATTCCGGATAACTGATTTTCCGGTTTTCTGAATCGCTACAAAAAGCCGTTTTTTTTTATTGTTAAACCAAACTAAAAAAAAAAAATTTTTGTGGAAATAATCTTAAAAAGAAAAAAAACAATGGAGCAATACACTAATGATTATTTCCAAAATGATGATAAGGTAAACATCTTTCAAAAAAGAAGGAAAAATCCTAAAATCTTATGAGGGAAAAAAAATTTTGTTTTAAAAAATGGTGGGAAAATTTATCGAATTTCGTTCCGGTTTTCTGATTTCCGGATAACGGGTTCTGTACTGTATTATTTTTAGTTTAACTGCATGTGTGTTCTGTTTCATATATGTTTTAAAAATATTTAATTCATAGTTAATAATTGCAGATTGATGGAATTATTTTTTTTACGGGTTTAATTCTGACTTACTATTAAAAATAATTCATTTTAAAAAAGTATAACTTGACTTTACTTTTCTTAGCTTAAAAGTTTCATTGCCTTTTTTTTTTTTTTAGTATGAATATATTTGCTTGTCATTCTTTCAATATCTAACATAATGAAATAACTTTTTAAAAAAAATAGAAATAGCTATTAATTGACAAGAACTAATTTAAAGTCATAATATGAGTAAGTATGTATGATTTTGTAAGAAACTCTTTACATTTATTTTCTTTAAAATTCTTCATCTCTATCTTATGCTTATTTAAAAACGATGTATTTAATACCTACTAAATTAGAAAGAATAAAAATAGATTGCAAATATATACTGTTTAAAAAGTTGTAATATTAGATTTAGAGAAAAAAGAAATTTTTTTCTTTTCCAATCAAATCGGAAGAAACCTATTTTTTCTGGGTAGCTTTTCCACTGTCAAAGAAACTTACCATGTCTGGTTGAAGTAAAATATATTTTAATTTAAACTGATTCTATTTCTTTCATCTTCCGTACTTCTTCTCTTGTTATTTTTACCCATCAATTGTTCTTTCTCAATTTTATATATAACTTTAACTTGTGTTGGTACTAAAATGGAAGTTCTAAAAAGTGTAGTATTAAAATTGCTTACATATTAAAAAATAAGAGTTAATGATTGACTTAAAAAAATAATTCTCTTTACAGAATATGAATTATCCTGAACAAAAGGTTGTTACTGTTGGACAGTTCCGCATTGGTTTGTGCCATGGCCATCAAGTTGTACCTTGGGGTGATCCAGATAGTCTGGCCCTGGTTCAACGACAACTGGATGTGGATATTCTTATATCTGGTCATACTCATAAATTTGAAGCATATGAACATGAAAACAAATTTTATATTAATCCAGGATCTGCTACGGGTGCCTATAATCCTTTAGATAGGTAAGACACTTACAGTTTTTATAGCATTTTCTTTTTTAAATTAAAGATAAAATTTCGTATTTGTATACCCTTTCTTGTTAATTTCTTTATTTCACATTGCTATCTCATATCTGTATCTACAATTTTCACCAATGCATGAAAGCCATTTGAAAAATGATAGATATGATTATTTCATCCATGGTTTAAATCTTTAAAAAAAACTGATGTTTGTGAAAAATTTGCCAACTATGCATGCTTATTACTCATTAAAATAACCCCATAAACATATTCTGATATTTTGTGTGAAAATGAAATGAGTTTTTGATTTGCTAACTACCAAGAATTTTCTATTATTACTTTTTGGTGTGGTCAAAAACTTTCAATGTAAACATGATTGCAATAGAAAAGCAATTTCTTTCATGTTTTTATAGATGGGCTAGAATTATTATTATTCTAGTCTTATGCTATATTTTATCAACCTTCCTTTAAAAACTTTATTTATTCACCAAACCATGCATTAATTGGCTCTTATTTTATTATTTTTTTTAAAAAATAGTTGATTTTAACTTATTTCAATATGTTTTTTCATTTTGAGAAGTTATTTTTCAAACCGTTTAAATATTAAAGAACTACCTAGAACATGCTGTGATTTTTCATAAATGAAGTAATATTTTTTTAATTCTCTTCCATAATTCAACTGTCAATTATACTCAAGTTGATGTAAAAGAAATGGAAAAGTATTTAGCTGGTCAATAAATTCAGATTACTGAACACCACATAATCAAGAATTTATTATAACCCACATTAATTAAATTATTCAATATAGTGTAAAAAATGAAACTGTTATATGTATGATTTAAGTGCAACATGAATTTCCAGCACAAAATATCATTTTTTTAAAAAACATTAATGTTTAATTTGTAAATCACTTAAAACATGGATGTATATACAATAATGATATCAAGCATATTTTGCTACAACGTATTATACTACTACTTATTATACTATATCATTATTGTTTTTAATAGGTATGTGGCTTCTTTTTAATATTGTAAATAACTGCATTTATTTTAGGAAAGCTCACCCAATTAGTTTTAAATAATCTTTATTAATTACGAGCATTCTTAATTAATTACTAAAGTTTCTGGTGAATATGATTTTTAATAAACTGCCGCAAATATTAGAAATTTCAATTTAAGGCCACACAAAAAAAAATTTGTATATAGCTGGATTATATAAAGAAAATTATACTAATTTTCTTTTTCAATTGTATTTTTTAATGTATTGAAATTATAAAAATTTACTTGTTTTATGGAAACTGTTTCACAGTATTCTTTTTTTGCAAATGTCATCATCCCTATGGTGAAATTGGGGCGACACATTGTCGCAGAATGTTAAGAGGTCTTGCAGGAATAGTTTTTATTTTGGAAATAAAATGGAAGACCTTTCTTTGAATCTTGCAATAAAGAAATGAAAAGTCCCTTCTGCAGATTTGTTTTCAAAAGATTGCTTTTCTCCAACACCTAATGATAAAGAAATGCTGCAAATTTTTAATATTTTAAAATTCCTATGTCTTTCGTTGCACAATAAGTATTCTCATTATATTTTTCTAAGAAAAATTCCGATATTATTAGGACTCAATTTTAAGCTTTGTATAACTTTGAAATAACTTTTTGACAAGCTTGATTTGCACCGATATCCTCGCATATCAATGCAGTGTTTTCAACATTTTTCTTTACAGTTACTGCTACAAATATTTGCTTGTGTTTTTAGAAATCCTGTTGTTCTTAAGCAATTTTTTTATGAATGCAAAAATCAAATTGCACATTTAATTATTTCTTTTTAATGTTACCGTACCACATACCTTTTTCAGCAGTTATTGCTACTAATTTTCACGTGTTTTTTTTTTTTAAATTCTGATATTTTTCATTTCATATTATTACAACTTATGAAATTTAAATGCACGTTTAAATAATCACTTTTTGACATGCTCAATTTACACTAATAGTATCGTAAATTTATTAGGTACTTTGATTGTTTTTCTGTGATTTTGTGTCCATGTGATTTTGTTGTGTTTTTTTCGTCTGTTACTGCCACGAATTTTCGAATCTTAGTATCTCTTTATTATTTTTTATTTGATAACGAATTACAAAATGCTGATAAGAAAACAATTAGTGTTTTTCACCCTTTCAAAACGCAAGATTATTGCCCATAATGTTAAAATTAATTCTTTTTTATCTTCAGGAAAGAGATTATTGGAACAATAATAAAAAATTTTATGCAGTGTTATTCTATAGATGGAATAATGGTTTTATCAACACAAAGTACCTCTCTTATTATAAATTAGTAGGCTATATTTATTACTATTACAAATATCATAAAGAAAAATGTGAGTGCTTTAGAGGTTTGTTGCAGAAAGCCAAAAGAAATTCTGCCTTAGGGGTAATCATTCATAACTCATAATTCTATCTAACATGGTCTTACTTTTTTTATTATTTGTTTTTTAATACAGTGAAGAATTTAACTTCCATTTCCTTACTTGATAATTCACTATAAAATGATTTTCTCTTATATTTTCTGTCTGTAATGACTCTTGCTGTTCCCATATTCCCCAAGGAATTACAATTGTATTATTATTATTTGATTTGTAATTTTTGCATTGTAAATATTTACTTCATATAGTTTTTTTAGTTTTACTTTTTTGTCAGAGAGCAAGTTTGACAAGTTCTTCCATTATAAAATAAATTTTTATTAAGATAGTTTTTCTAAAAAATTTTATGTTTTTAAATATATTGATGCAATATATAGAAAATGTTCAGATTACAATAATGCAAGCAGTATTTTGAAAAACTTTTTTCTTTCGCCTGTAACATCTAAGAAATTTTATTTTTTATTTCTATTTACACATTTAGTAACAATGAGATCAATACTTTCTAAAATTATGTGATTTTCATTGACGCGAAATTCATGACAACTATATTGGGGAATATCTAATTATTTTGATATTAATTGGAAATTTATTGAAAAATATTTGTTTTTTTATTGTTTACAATTTGGGTGGCATATTTTTTGCTGGGGAGCTATATTCATTTAATAAACTTGTTACATAACAAAGTTTCAAGAAATGCTACAAATTCATCTGGTTGTCAACAATAATTGTATTATAAAGAAAAATCAAATACATATCCTGCACTCCAATGCATCATAAAAATAAAAAAAGGGAAGAGCAAACTGCTGGAAGGAAGTGTGTGGCAGACATTGGTCTACTGCTGTTGTTAATTAAGTAATTTATATGGTTGAAATCAAAATTAAAACACACAGTGAACCATCATTTATCATGAAAATCACAATAAACAGAGAAGTAAAAAATTTAATGTAATTGATTGATTTAGTAGTATAATTGATAAAGAAATATTTTGTTATCACCAAATATATAAATATTACTTAAACTAAAAAAATAATTTATGCTCTTAAAGTTGTTGCCTTTTCTTTAAATGTATTTAAATCTTAAATATATTAAATATGAAAGAAAAAAAAAAGTTGCCGTAATGATATTTAAAACTTATATCGAAAAACAAGTTTAAAAAAACTTACAAATTAACACAACGATACTAATTTACAATTTTTCAAAGTTAATTTTAAAAATTTACCATTTTTAACCACCAACCTTCTAAGATCGCTTCAATATTTTTTAAGTTCTTATTAAATTTTTGTTTACTACAAAAAGCCAGAGAATAGTTTTTGTCTAAGTATAGTATTTAGTATAGTGCGAAATTGGAATTCTCAATATTCTTTGGAGAATTTTCAACAGTTATTTTGTATTTGTTATTTCAATAGTTGTTTCATAATCACATGTATTGACTGAACCAGTTTAATGTATAATTTATTATAAGATTAAATATAACTTCGTAAAAAAAATAAATTTACTGCTTAAGAATTGCAAAACTGTAACTAAATCTGTGTAATAAGGTTAATATCATTTGATTTTATTATAATACAAGAAAACAGCATTTTTAATTTTGAGCAATAATAAAAACCTAAAGCCTAATAATAACTATAAAATAATAACTCAAAAGGGATTTAAATGACTTAAAGTCAAATATCATCTTAACTTTTACTAATTTCACTCTGCGGTTCTTCTGGTAGTTTATTTCTGGCCTTTTAAAGTTATTCTCATTTGTATGCTGCATATATGCTGCATCCCTGGGAAATGATTGTGCAAACTTAAAATTATTTTGGGGAACTATTGTATTGAATGCTCAATATGCCCTGCTCTTATCTTTTTGAAGTTATGCTGTCATCTAACCCTCATTTGATCCTTTTCAAACATGAAAACATTTGCCTTTCTAGCAAACTTAGATATTGAAACTGGCTATTAATTCGTAAAAGTGAAAATTTTAATATTCATATTTTTGTCTCTAGTAAAACAATATACTTTATGCTTAAAAAGCCATTTTCCTTTTCACCAAACTCAATAGTTGATGAGATGGCGAATTCTAAATATGCTTTTAATCCTTTTTTTTTAATTTTTGAAAAACTTTTAACTTTTGATATTTACTCCATTCAGCAGTATCTTTTGAAACGTGAAATACAAGGCTGTCATCCAATCGCAATCGGAGATATAAGGCCTGTAATATTTTAGGTCCTCTCTTCATTTTTTTTCAGATAAACCTGTAATTTTTTTGAAAAGTAGATTAGCATTATTACATTTGTTAGTTTTTGATAAATATTTTTGTTTTTGCATAATTTAAATGAATATGAAATATTTTTGCATCATCCAAATCACTTTTCATTTTTTTAAACATTAGGAAAATTAAACTTTAAAATTAAAATCTAAAAGCAGACAAATGTGTAGTTTTAAATTACTTCTTCAAAACTGCAAATTTCATAATTTTAATACTTAACGTTTCTGAGAAAGTATCTATAGAAGTTCTAAAAAATTATCAAGCATTATTTCTACTAATCTAATAGAGCAACCCTCTGTTTTTCAGTTTTAATGGTGTCAGAAAAACAGTTTGTTATGTACAAAGTATTTCTTTTGAAAGATATCCCAAATTATATTTTTATTTTCTTTATATGATGCATTTCATTGCTTTACATGCGAAATAAGTCTCTTGTTTATTTATTTATCTGATATAACTTTTTTTTTTGTTTTGTTTAAAAATAAATTAAATATGATTACATTGAAAAGAATTTTTTTAATTGTTAAGTTAAGATTTTATGTGGATTAATGTACTTAAGATGAAAGCTTTTTTATGTGTGTGTAGAATGATGGGTAAGGTTGGTTGTGTTGCCCATGCAAAGTGTGAAGCATAATTTTAAAAAAATACAATTTTCCATCTTTCATTTTTATAAGTTTTAAACGTTTAACTTGTGTTAATTAAAAGTGTTATTAAATTCCTTGTATTAACTAATAAAACATTGAAAAATTGTAGCAATTTATGTACTAAAAATAAAATATTTCTAATAAAAAAAATATGCTCTACAAAAAAAATAAAAATTTTACAAATAACAGGGTGCGTAGCCAAATCTTTGAATCAAAAATAAGCACTTTTTAAAAACTTTTCAAGCATTTTACAAAAATTTTCAAGCACTCAAAAAATTCATATTCAATCAATGATATTATTGAAAAACAAGAACTTTTTATAAAGAGTTTTAGCATTAAAAAAATTCAAAAAGAAACGAACGTAAATCAAAACAATCAGTACTTTCCCACATCACCGAGTGAATTCAACTTGACCCTGAACTCAGAACAAAAGTACCCTTACCCCCTACGTCAAAAAAGTGTTAGAAGTAAAATAAAATAAACAAAAATTAAATTAAATTAAATTAAAAAGAAAAACATTTCATAAGGATCTGATATTCTCTATCCGAATTGGAGCACTCGGGTTTCGGTTTTAAGTGTGCGCGCATGCGCAAGTCATAACGTGGGTACGACATGAAGTTTGCGTGAATGACTACGTAGCAAACACCCCATTTTTCGTGAAATGCATGGAATCCACCAGATATCACTGAAGAAAAAAAAAAAATTGTGGAAAAAAAGCACTTTTTAAAAACACCAGCTGAAAAAAGCACCTTTAAAGCTTTTAAAAACGAAATCCCCAAAAAAGCACCTTTAAGTACTTTTTACAAACGCTACGCACCCTGAATAAGTTTGTTAAAATGCTTAAAATGTATAAAATCATAAAACTCGTCTGATGTAAAATTAGTAATTAAAAGTTTTTTGCTGTCAGAATGTTCTTAACATAGAAAATTCCTGCATGTCCAGAAGATTCTTTTAAAATTCATTGAAGTCTTGTTATATCCATTTTTTTTAAACAAACTTAGTTTATGCATTAAATTTTATTTCTCATAAAGTAAATAAAGAAGGCTATTCACATAACATCAACAATGACACTAGGCCAAAATGAAGTAAAATTCTGTGTTTTATGAACTAACTTCAACTTTCTCCCGAAAACTCTTATTAATTAAAATTGAAGTTAAATGTGAAAATGTTTTTAACTAAAGTGTCCCTTCTTATTAAAATGACTGGACATGCCTATTGTCGTTTTATCATGAATACACAAAATTACCGTAAATATTTTCTCTTAAATAATACTAAATAAATTTTGATAAAATGAATGATGCACTTTATTGAAAACTAGCAGAATAATTTATCTCACAATTTTTTTTTGTGTTAATATTTGCCTAGAAAGAACATTTGAAATAATACAATATAGATGAAAATTAATAAATGATTCCAGGCAGATTCTTTTGAATACGTCCAGATAATTGATAACACTAAACAAACAAACAAAACCCTTCCAAAAGAGATAGGAATATGATAGGTTTTAATTCAAATCCAACCTACTAAGGGGATTAGCATTTCATAAAATGGATGAATAAATTTAAACAAGGAAATTATAATTTTAGTGTACACTGTAAAAAAAAAAAGAATGTAATGCATCCTTTTAACATACTGATAAAAGGCATACAGTGGAACATGACGGCTCAATATGCACTTTTGATCATCAATGTGATCTGTATTTCCCTAACTTTTCAACGATAGATCACAAATACCCAGTATAAGATTATAGGGAGTTTCCTTCATTTAAAATATTTCACATTTTATTGCAGTAACATCAAAAGAAATAATGGTTTATATCATTTTTTTGAAACCTTTGCTAAATCAAGTAATTTGAAATGATTTTCCAAGAGAATAAAGAAAATAAAACTAAATTTTGTTCGCTGCATTGAAAAGAACGGTTCAGTGTGAATATTGGAATGAAAATGTGTCAAAATAACATGGTGTATTACGATATGTATTTGTTTTGAAAGTGAATGAGTCGGCCTAACACAGGGTCATACTAAATTGTGTACACTGTATTTATTGTTGCCTAAATCTATAATATGTAGCTGATTTTGTTTATTAAGATAATATTTTTTAGGATATTGGCTTATATTTAAATATTTTACTGAAATGAAATTGATAATTATAATATTAAGATCTATTTACTTCTTTTAAGAAATTTATTTAAATTAAATGCAATTTTATTTTTCAGTGCTGTAATTCCGTCTTTTGTTTTGATGGATATACAGTCTGCCACTGTTGTAACTTATGTTTATCAGCTTGTAGGAGATGATGTTAAAGTTGAAAGAATAGAATATAAAAAAGCCTAATTCACTTCACTTGCATTCCATCTAAGCTACTTCTTGTACATAGTTATTATATTCCATCGAAATTGAAACTAAGCATGTAAATTGACTTCTGATTATCATTTGTTAGTTTTGATATACTACGTTTTTTGTCTTGTTATATATTAATAAATGTTTACGATAAAATCGAATGTTTCTTAATAATAGTATGTGTAAATTGTTAAAGTAAACGCAAATATTTTTTTGAAATCATTGGAAGAAAATTGTCTGATTATTTATTTTTAAATGAAAGACACAACATGTAGATATATTAAAAAGTGAAAACTCTCTGTGATTAGTGTGTTTTCTACATTCATAGAAACTTTAAAAAAAAAAATAATAATAACAGATATTGTGTCTAACGTAACCAAGGACAATAAACTTTACGTTCTTGGCTTTCAGTGGTTTTAAATATTAACTTCAATGTATTAGCAGATTATATAATTATAGATTAAATGATTAACACTTAAATGTAATTACTGAAAGAACTTTCAACGAATACGTTTCTAGAAAAAGGAATTAAATGAAAAATAAATAACTAAATGATGAGAAAGATGATTTTCCTTTTTTAGCATGACAAAAATATAAGTGTAACAATAAAAAAAAAAAAAACATAGTACTATTCCAATAATAGACTTATTATAATAATTTTCCAATATAAAATTTAACAATTTGTGACTATAAAATTTTCTTAATTCTTTTAATTTTAAATTTCAATCAACTTTAATTGATTTTGTTTCCATTGTTATCTATTTATATTGATTCTTTTGTATTGATTGACTCTATTATATCTTTAAATGTGGCTTGCTTTTTAAAAAAATTAAAATTCTCTACATTGAGCTTTAAATTTACCAAAAATTAAAGAAGTTTTTCAAACTAAAAAAGGGTTATCATGGTAGTTAGTCCATGCTCAATTTGAATGTAGTTCACTGTCGGTGTAATTTTGTAAGACTTCTTTTTAGATGACACAGAAACATTCTTTTTCCACTCACTCCTTGATGTTGCAACCCATAAAAAATCTCGCCTCCCTATTTTTTCATCAAGGTTTCAGTTTTTTGAATAAGGAATACTTAATGTTAAGGATCTAATTAAGTATGATTATATTGTCGCAATGCCCTTTCTACACCATATAATTTCTGCAGTTAGAGAGTCTAAAAATAAAAACTTTTTTTTAATAAAATAAAACTTATGTATTGTATGGCACAATATTTCTGATCAGGTTTAAATTCTTATATACATATTAATTAATAGTTGTATCTCATAAGAGCTTCTTCATTTAATTATCTCTTTTAAAATTTCAATACATTTCCTTTTCGTATGTATGATTTTAATTTATGACTATATTTAAAATGGTTCCTAACATAAGTTTTTCTTCACTAATTCTGCTTCTAGATATGATGTACAATATAATTTAAAAGTAATAACTAATAAGTTTTGTTTTTCACATTTGAAATAAGCATTACGTAAATAGCATTCAAGCGTATCTCAGTTATTTACTCTTTCATGAGATGCATATGTACACACGTAGAAAGGAACAAGGATGTCATACAATAACATTTTATTTATAATTTATATGTCGAGTACAAAATAGATTTCTATTTACAATCAACTTGAATTCACCTCTTCTGCAATGCAGGCGTCAAACAGTATTTTTAGTGAATACATTGTACATATAAAGGTAATAGGAATGTATCAGTATAAGAGGCAATTTTAATTTAACACCTTGACATACAAATTTTAAAGTTTCATTTACTGCAAAAAAAGATGTTTCATTCTTTATATTGTAAGTCTTCATCGAAATAATTTTTTTGCTGAATACAAGGTCTTCAATTATATAACGTTTATTAAAAAAAAATTAGAAGCTTAGTGGCCAAAAAAGTGAAGTGTTTTCCCAAAAATCTTTTTATTATTATTACTGGCTTTAATGTATTATGAAAAACGCATAGAAACATTTGTATGTCAAAGAGTTAATAAAAACAAACTAAAAAAAATAATTATTTATTGCAGAAAGGTGGAGATAAATATCTCCTGAAGCAAAAGTAACTTTTTTTTTTGTGGAAAAGGGGGAAATCTGCAAATTCTGCAATCGATGTCTGCACATTCTCATTGAGCTATCAAAAATGCTTAAAATACAAAGATTATTAAGTTCAAGCTTTTGACAAAATATTACACTTCAATTAGGTAATTTAACACATGATTCTAGAAACAGTTTGATTTTCTTTCTTTTGCTCCAAATTGGTTTGAGATTCATATAAAGAAATTGACTGGTTTAAAAAAAAATCTTTATAAGTTAGAATATCTTTAATCCCAGAATCTTGTTCATATTTTGGAATGATTATCAGTAATATTACTACTATACTATTATTATACTGTGAATTTGTGGAGCCTTATCCTCCATTCCCCCTGGCCCACAATGGGCTGTTACAGGAATGCTTTTTACTTTTGAATACATAATAATGTCTTATTTGATTAAAATATTCTGAATGTAGAATTCTTAACACTTAAATCCCCTTGTATTATGGCCACTTAAGATCATGTTCCAAAGCAAAATAGGTATCTCACCTATAAAACTAAATTTTCATTTTTACTTTGGATCAAATTTTATTATGTATGCAGATGAATCCACAATTCCCTCCCTAGTTTAATATATATATGTAACAGATACAACAGAAATTCACCATGGATTAAAATAGAATTTTTCTTGTAAGATCGTTTTTTCTTGTAGGCATTTAAAATGTGAATTCTTGGTTTATGACTAACATTATGTAATTTAGGATAGTGTTTCTCAACTGACTATCAGAGGATTAATATCTGCATTAGTATTAAAATAAATTTTATATATTTAAATAGATATAGGCTCAAAATATTCAGACTGTAGAAAGCTAGATTGTACATTGTAGAGATGAAACAAACTGGGTCGTTTTAGTAAATTGGGTTGAGAAACACTGATAAAGAGCATGATTCATTTCATCCCTACTCACCATAAATTATAGCCTTCTGAATCAAAACATATTTTATGATTGAAAAAATCAAAATTGGGATGAAATAAAAACAACTTAATTCATTTAAGAAATTCATAACTACAATAATATTAAATAAAGCATTTAGATGATAGTCCAGCTATTATTAGTCTCTTATATAATACTCTACTTAATGTTATACTACATGGAACTTAAAATTCACGACAGGTTCAGATTTAAAGAAAAAAATTTTGAGGTTTTTTTTAACCCTGATAGTTAATTCAAAATTTCTGTATTAAAAAAAATTATCCTGTCACGTAAATGTATTCATGACCGATAACAAGAAAAAATTTGTTATTACTATTATTCTTTCATAACAAGTTTGAGCATTGTTCAAATTGAGTGTGAGTTATATATATTTTAACCCAAAATATGATTTCATATAAAATTGCTATACATTATACTGCATAGAATCGGATATTTACAAAATTCTTAAAAAAAAAAAAACTTTGCTCACATATTTATCTATAATTATGTGAACAAAGTTTTCAAAAAACAAATTTTCTTTCTGTCGTTCAAGTTATTTAATTACTATTAATGATTAAAATATGCTATTCAAAGAGCTTTTAAACTATTCATAATGCAAAATCCTTTTTTTAAAAATCCAGATTGATTTATACTTATAACCTTTATAAATATAAAATATAACATTTCCCTATTCATTAATTGGCACAGCACCAGATTCTTTAAAGAAAGGAAGAAAATTTCTTGATTCCCAATATTCCTATATTTAATAACAATTAAGTTTGAGCTCTGGTTAAATTGAATATAAGTTACATAATATACAATTCACAATATCGTTTAACGTGCAAGATATTTATTCTCTCAAATAGTATGAGCAATATTCACATAATTCCAGTAAAAACTGTTAGGGGAAATCAGATTAACTTTTTATTTCTTTGATCATTTTGTTAACCAATTATTTCTCAAGAAGCTTTTGAAAAAGTTTAAATTTTCTATAATTTTTTTTAAAACTGACTAATTTATACATAAAGTCTACAACAAAAAAAAAAATAACTTAGCCATATTTATTCCTTGACCTATCACATACAAAAAAATAATAAATTTTAAATCAATATAATTAAAAAATAGACCAAATTAAACCTTTAAAAATTTTTTCATTGAGTTATAAAATTAAATTGGTAAAGAGGATTCAAAATACCATTTCATAGTGATGACATATTATAAAATTTATAAGTTTCTAAAGTATAATTTAAATAAATTATTAATAATTTTAAATTTTTTCCACGCTAGTTATTATTATTCTCATATTTAACTGTATTTAAAAAACATTTTGACATTCATTCCATAAAAATAAAACTTACAAAATCGAATGATATACTGACTATGCTTCACAAATTTTGATCAAATTTAATACTATAATTATCTTAATACTTACACTAATAGGACATAAATTGTCAGCTAATTGTACACTTTAAACTGCAATTTTGAAAGTACGTTACTGGTATAATTTTCACAAAATATGGGGAATCATCATGTGATTTAACAGTAAGAAATTTTGTTTTGAGCAATAGACCAAATAACTTTTTGTGATGATAATACTGTTTGATAAAATCACATTCCTATAAATGTTTGCTTTATTCACAAAACAAGATAATATTAACAGGATTAAAATTCAACAATAAACTTCAAAGCTTCACAATAATTGTTCTTAGAAAAATAGTATGGAAATTAAAATTGAGACCATGTCTTCAGTGCTATAGTTATTCATAAACAGTCTAATTACTTAAACTAAATTACTTTTTTCTCGAAATACTATAATGACAATAAAAATCTGTAATCAAACAGATGATGTTTGTTCGAAGATTATTGGCATACCATTTCACAATAACTAAAACATAATTCTAAATAAATGTTTTACAACCTAACATGATAAAATATGTTAAGTATTTCTTCATATAGTTTTAAACAAAAATATAATATATTAACACATAAATATTTTTTATATTATAAAAAACTTCATTCCTTTACAGCAAATATACATTGAAAAATATCAATTTTTTTTCTTCACAATAATCACAAAATAAAAATTCTTTATCACAAAATCAGCCTATTCTTTTACCAGGAATAAGTTCCTGATTAAGAATTATTGTCGAGTTTAGAAACTTCCAGATTATATTTATAAATTAAATCTAAGCAAAAGGAAGCGAAACAAAAAAAATATGAGAAAATCTCTCGTCAAGTCAGTACACGGTACAAAGGCAAAGTTTCAGTTTGCCTCATACAGGTATACACAATTGTATAATTTTTAAATTTCAGTACACAAAAAGTACTTCGTCAAATAAACATATAACTAAGGACATACAAAAATCTAGTTTCATAATATAATCACATTGTATATATTTGCTTTATAAATAACAATACTGGCCTGATTTTATTCATGGACATTTGTAATTCTATTACATAAAGTTATTGTGTAAAAATCTTTATGTTTAAAATGTTCTTTTACATTATTTAAATCATATTTCAAAATTATGTATGGTTTTAGTTCATTTATTAAAAATAGTTAAAACAAATCTGATTAAAAGTAGAAATCTTATATTTTTGTTATTAAATTAATTTATTTTTTAAAATTACATTAAAAAAAAAAGACTATATAGTAGAGAATCATTTAATGACAAATTTATCAAAATTTTAAAATAATTGACTAAAATGTTAAAACATAACACATAATGAAATTAATAAAATTTAAATCTCATCCTAAGAACGTTTAAGAAATGTAAAAGAACAATGGATAGGTGTTGAGTTTTTTAAAGAAGGCCCTTTAAAAGCAGAAAACAGTAGCACTGTCCTGCAAATCAATAGAAAAAATACATAAGTCAATCACTCTGTTAAAACAGAGCTCGTCAAATAGGTAAAATAACAAATCTTTGAAGTGGAATGGTGGTTAAAAATGACTTTGTACTTCCTTCGGGAAACAAATCTATTCTTTATGTATCAAAGATATTCAATCTGAAAAAGCAAATTAAAAAGAATTACTAATCCATACAATATTAGAAAAGTGGAATCAATCATTCATTGCTTAAAAATTTACAATTGAAGAAAAGAAAAACATCTTTACAGCATCCCCCAATGATAAAGAAAATTTTTTAATCTTACTGATGAATAATTTTTTTTAGAATTATACATCAACAAGACGGGTTTTTTTGAAAAATATTTTATACAGAGGTTGTTCTGTAATCATTGCCCTTAATGTATATTTTTAGTATCGTTTCAAAAATTAGGACAAAAAGCATACACAGCTAGGATTTCAAATTAAAATTCCAGCAAGGAAAAAGCAAATATGCTACAAAAATATATTTAATCACCTAAATGGGGAAAATAGAATGACAATCATCAAAACCAATTTTAATTGCCTGATGTAGCTTGGATGAGTTTCAGAAAATCACCGTTTAACTCTTCTATTTCTTGATGCTTTGACATTTTCAGTTCTACTTACCTAAGTAACGATTCATAAGATATTGATAGCCTTTTTATTTTTGTCCCACTTAATTTGGTACCCCTAATGTGTATGCAATGTCTTCAAACGGGATTTATACCGAGCACCCGGAATACTTTGATTTATTATGAATTATGCATTTTAATTTCTAATATGTTAGTCATTAAGTTATAAAAAATTAATCACTTTTTAAATTTACAGTGTAAAATTAAACTTAACACAAGAGGACTCATATTTATGTTCATTAAAACTGTAACAAGCCTTTATTGTACATAATTATGAAACACCAGATATATTTGAGCAAATTAACCAATAATATATTTTCACCTTGCCGAAACTGCTCAAATTAATTAAGCATGTAAGCTTGAAAATGCTAACTGAAAAGATACTAGAAGATTGTGGAATATTTAGAGAATCAAATTTTAGATGTTGATAAAAATAATAATAAAAACTTGGATGTAAAATGTTTAGAATTTAATTTTTACTGATACTCCCAGCTTCAGCGAATGAGAAGAAAAAAATCAACCTCCCACTATTTAAAAAAAATATGTATAGTAAAAATGGTCATATTTGCTTTGATGTTTTTATGTCCCATCATAAAACTAAAATTAGTAATTTAAAAAAAACAGATTCTCTAATAATATTTTTTTTAAAAATGTAAGTAGCATTACAATCACAATTTTATCACCAAGTTCACAGTTTGGAGAAATGTACTACTAAAATTTTTCACTCAAGAGGAAGTTGGGGTATATATATGCAACAATAATAAATTGAACTTATACAGTTATATTTAATTTACAATTGATAAATATAAAAAATTATGCTTACTTAAGATTTTATATGAAAGATGAACTAATGCCTCTTCATATGCAGAGATAAATGATCGGATCTGGAAAAACTTCGAGTGCACAGTTTGCATTTAAACGGTCTCTGACCTGTATGTTTCCTGTAGTGTCGAGTAAGTTCGTCAGATCGGGCAAATTTCCAAGGACAGCCATCCCAAGTACAGGAATATGGCTTTTCACCTGCGGAAGAAAATTTTTTTTTAAAAAAAATCTAGATTATGAATGCCAAACTACAGAGAAGTTAAAATCCCTGAAAAATACATACATTCTGTAGTTTTAGTAAAAAATAAGTGTATAAAAAATGCATGACCATTTTTATCTGGTAAATAAGAAACAAGTTTCAAGTTAAAACGTCGATTAAAAATGTAAAAAAATCAACTGTTTAATTTTTAAATAATTGAACAGTACAGATATTTGAAGCTGAACTGAAACTTGAATAAATATAAAAAATATAGCACATATTACAAATGGAATTAAAAGAATTGATTATTTCAATTCAGTTTGTTACCATTAACAGTATAATCTATGTGATTTGAATGGTTTGGTTTTGCCAAATCTAATATTTAAATGAGAATTGTAAGCAAACAATTGTTTGCTATTAGATCACAGACCCTCACTATTACTTCTCAATCATTTTTGTTCCTTGACAATAAGCAAATAATTGCATTAAAAGTATTTTGCATTATTCTATTTTTAATAGTATATGCCATATTTCTTTAATAATATATTTATTTAAATCAAAGTTCAGAGATTTAAATTATAGTATGGATTAATTAATGGTAAAGCATTAACACTTATTTTATAATTAGTCCTCTAATTATAGCATAATTATTGCCTAAGGTATTTTTTGACTAAAAGTTTTATATTATGTTATTATAAATGATATCTGTACCTAAACATGTAAGACATGAAAAGTATACTTTCTGATGTAATCTTTTTATGTTGAATTGAATAAAAAAAAAAATTTGATCTGATAGAATTAATAGTTTTGAATATATAAGTTTTTTTTCTTCACAAGTACAGCTTCAAAATTGTACTTTTTGTACATAAAAAAAAATTATCTCAACTTTTAAAATGTCAGTCCTTTTGATTTGCACTTGGCCTCATTCGATTAAGCTTGAAAAAATATGAGAAACACTCTCATTCCATTTAGCATGGAAAAAAAAAATACATCGGAAACAATGCCTCATTTACCTGTCTAGAAGAAATTCAATTTTCTTCCTCAAATCACTTCTATTACCCTCAAAAAAGGGAGAAGCGTACAGGAGCATAGGAGAGCTTTCAGGTATTATTTATAATAACATAAAGTTTTTTTTTTGTTAAAAGTAACTAAGGCAACAAAGTTTTGTTTTGTTGCCTTGGGTCTTAATTTTCCCCCAGAAACACTTGGGTCTTAATTTTCCCCCAGAAACACCCTTTCTTTTGCTATAAATGCTGGACAAACTATAAAATAAGAGTAAATACTTTACCATTAATTAATCCATAAAATTTTATTCAAATAAATATATTATTAATGAAATACACAATACCTTTAACGAAACAATCTGCTTATCATTAAGAAAGAGAAATGTTTGAGAAGTAATAATGGGGGTCGATGAGAGTAGCGAGGATGTAGCATATATTGCCTTAAGGCATATATACAACGATTACATAAATACATTGATTTAAATAAAAATTGCCAGCACAAAATATCAAATTTAGTCATTTCTTTTAATAGATATTATTCAAAATTGTCAAAAAAACATCTACAAATGGTGCAGCACAAATTTTTCGAGGCAGGTATTTTTAATGTCCATCATTATTGTAAAGGCTAGATTTGAGATAGCCTTCCATCCAAAATTAAAATTTCGTATGTGTAGTATATGTGTACCAAGTATTATACTTCTATCTTTAAAGACATGATTGTTCCATCTATCTGCAGTACTATAATGCTTACAGACGAACTAACTCTCTTTGATAAGTATTTATCCTTTTGCTAAAAATTTCTAAAACTAGCTGTACATTTTATTAAGTATTAAATTATGTCATTTTACACTTTATAAATCAGCACATTTAACAAAAATATCACCAGCCAATGAATTTACCGTTTTAAAACTTGTTATTTCCCCTTTAAAAGCATTACTTCCATTTCCTATTATTACCCATTCTTTTCCACATTTTCTTTTTTCTAATTTTATGCCTGATTATATTTGAATTACTCATAACAAACATCAAACAAAATGTAAAAACATGAAGTTGAAGAAAGGTACAAACCTGTGTGAGTGCGTTTGTGAGCCTTAAGATGTGAACTCTTTGTGTAGACTTTTTCACACCCTTTGAAATCGCATTTATGCGTTTTTCTTCGTCGTAAGTTTTCTGAATAAATGTCCATTCCTTCTTTCACCATGTTACTAGGCAGACCTATGCTCTCTGTTAAAACCTTGCCATTGCTCATTATTGAATTCGTGAAAAACCTTCCTTCATTCTGATCGATTAAACCTCTCTTTAATAAGTTATTCAAAAAACTGGGCTGTTCTTTCATTTGAAACATGGCACTGTAAAAATAAAACATTGCAATTACTATAAAATGCTAATTGAACAGGAAAAAAAAAACACATTTATATTTCATACTTTTATTTTCCAGTCAACAAAACATTTCATAAAAAAATTAAGATACCTCTTAAGTTTTTTTTAATTTTCTATAACTAATTAATATTTCTTAATTTTTTTCCTTTCTACCATTGCAATATGTTCTTATAAAGCTAGTAAATTTTCTATTAAGTTTCTGAATTTAATATTAGCTCTATTAACTCTTTTAAAACTATTATAATAAATTTGAAAAGTTTTTAAAATGCTTAACACCATTAAATTTGCTGTTGTAGCTGTTTTTAATGCCATTTGCCAATACTAGCAAGCCTGCTTGGTGAAACCAAGCGAATTTAAGGCAGAGGGTGCCCGTCTTGTTTTTGAATATGGTTCTGAAAAATTAGAATCTTTCTGTTCTTTCTTCACATTAAAATAATATATTTTAATACAATTAAGACACACCAAGAAATTGTTATGTAAAAAAATTATTTTACAGAAGTTTAAATTTAACATGATTTAAAAATGCAGTTTTGACGTAGTTAACTAGTAACAAAAAATATTTTCATATTTCATTTATTTAATTATTTGTATTTATCAATTTTTAATGAAAGATATATTATAGATATTTTTTGTGAACATAAAGTTATGGTTTAATATTATCAACAAATATTATTCATCAAATATTTTGAAATACTAACTATTTCATAATGCAAAATATTAAATAAAAACTAAGGTAAAAATGGATCTAAAAATTTTTTTAAACCAATAAATGATCAAAGTAAAAACAAAATGACTTACATAGATGCTTCTTTTATCCTCTGAAGTGATAAAAGTGAAGATTCAGAAGTAGAAACAGGATCTATTATTTCTTCATCTGAATTAAAATCTATATACAAAAATAAATATGCTTAAAACCATATAATTTTAGAAAACCATATTTCAAATAGAATATTAAACAGAAAAAGAATTACTTGATTAAAAATTATACAAGTTAGAAATAACAGTCAATATTAATAATCAAACAACAGTCAACAGAAATAATTTTGAAGAGTAACAAGTTACTCTTCAAAATTATACAAGTTAGAAATAACAGTCGTCATGTTTCAAGCGCTCAAAAACGGGTGCCCATTTTTAAGATTTGCCGGATATAAAGTGAAAAGAAATCGTCTTGGGGATAAGAAATATCAAACATTAAGTTGCCAACGAACAATGAAAAAATAAAGATGAGAAACATAACAGGAAAACCATAGTAGCTGAGAGAGAAAAAAGATGAAAAACAAAACAATAAAAACCATAGCAGTAGAGAGAGGCAAATCAAGGTATAATGCATTTCCACACACTATGGAGAGATGGTGAGGAACTAATGCCAGTTAACAAAGAAATCAGCATTCGTAAGAGTAAAACAAGATTCTGGGGCATCAAGATGAGCTGATGCGAAATAATTATGGCATTGTTGAAATTGAATTTTTGACGAAGATTTTTCAACAATGTGCAGCAAATAATGATTTCTCGTAACAGACATATCTATCTTGTTCCTTAAGTCTAAATATTAAAGCGCTTCTAGTTTGCCTGATGCAGCCATTATCGAAACTAATAGGATCTTTAAATTTAATTTTGTTAACAGATCCAAAAATGACTTTAAAACTAAAACGGGAGAGAATATTAGCAATTTTATAACAAATGGGGGGGGGGGGTGAGAATAACAATGTAACAAATTCTCTGCTAAGTTTTAAAAATTCTTAAAACAAATTAAAAAGCCGGAAAACAAAATAAGGAAAAGATATTATCTTGCAATCAGCTCACACGATTATAACCCGCAAAAGAGCGCTGTCTAATATTGTATTATTAAAGATCTTTCCTTGTAAAAAGCAAAAATTTCTGCATTAAAAATAATGCCGAATTTACATGGATACTGAGATGATTCTAAAAATATGAACGAAACTTGAATAAATATAAATAGAGAAAATGTACCTTTGTTGAGCCGTAAATCTATACATGATGAGCTATCACCCGTGGAGGATGGAGAGGATGGGACTGTGGGTGATGCAGGTAAACTGGCTGGCAAGGATGCTGGTGACAAAGAACATCTACTCTTGTTCACTGTCAAGTCTACTGGCTCCAATTGTGCTGTTGTAGAAAGTTCAGTCTGAAAACAAAAGGACATTTACTATTTATTCTACTGATGCATTTAAATAATAACTGAACACATGAAAAGTAATTGGAGCTAATATTTTCCAGTCTATTTGAATTGCACATTTATAAATTGAGAAAAATACCCTTGCAATCCATGATGTAATGCAAAAAAGTAATATTTCCATTTGTAATGTAGTAAAATCCTTGTAATGCATAAATATTATAAAAGAACGACAAAGAATATAAAATTAGTTTGTCTCCAGAAAAGTGATATGCATTTGGTAATCATTCAAATTTTCAGCCATTTTCCATAAGCATATATTTCATTATCATATGACCATAAACCTTTTTATAGACTTTTCTATTCCCACATAATTTTCCATAATCATAATTTTTTTCTTTTTATATTTTTACAAATATCATTCAGCTTTAATAAGCACAACTTTCAACTGTCGAAAAAATTGTTAATCAAAATGAGTGAAATAAATAAGCTCGAAGTATTTTTACAATAGAGAAAAAAACAATATTTGCAACTAAATAGCGCTTCAGTAAATAAATGATCAGTACTAAGAAAACAATGGGAATTACTTTTTTATATTTAAGAAAGAAAAAATTTTAAAAAATCTTTAAAATTATTTTGGTGAATGTTTAAATGTGGGAGGTAGGAACCTCCTTGGGTCCCTATAAGGGATTTGGTAATTGTTTAAGCACATTTAATAATTATCCAAAAGGTATCAATCCAATATTTTGTCACAAGTGATTTTAAAAATCAAAAACTTTTTTTTTTAAAGTGTCTAGTAGCTTTAAATAATAAAAAATTTATATTACATTAATTAAGACTGCACATATGTATTGGATAGCGCATAAATTGTTCCTTTGTTTATTATTAATTTAAATTTTCCTAAAAAAAATCAAACATTTGATTGAGAAACGATTAGTATTAAAAAAATACGGCTATAAAAATCTGTAGCAATGCTTTCTTTAGTCGTCAAACAATTTATCCGTACTATTTTCCGTAATAATGATAAAATGAAAAATAATACTTCGAATTGATGCATTTTCCAAAAATTAAAATAATCTTCAGCAAATTCAATTTTATAAAGCTGAAACAATAAAAAATTTTAAGAAAAAAGATCGCTTTTAAATTTAAGTTCGTTCAAGACAGATAAAAAAAAGTTTGTATTTAAATGAAAAGATAAAAGCAATCTCCAAATTTTAAAAGTGTGACAGAAAAATAAAAGAGACAATTAAATATTTTTCGTAGTTAGAATTAAAGTTAATACATAGAAATTACAAAATTAGTTTTAAAATAAATAGACTTAAATTTCGAATTATTCTTTCATATCCAATTTCTTTATAATCATTGCCATTAAATTTTTCCTTCGATTTGAGCCTCCTCAATATTTTTAACAAATCTACGTCTGCATGAAGAAAAAAATAATTTATTTCTTGCTTTAAATAAATGAAGGCAAAGAAAACATGTTTTAAGAATATTAATAATATTCTCCATAAACTGCAAACATGCATTAAAAAAATAATGAAAGAAAGAAAAAACATACTTTTTCAGGGTTCATAATGCAAGTAGGTGGCAACCTAAGAACAGGCACATATGTGGGAAAAGAAGGAGATAGCCTTCCGAAGTCATAAGGAACCATAAACCTATCACACTAAGAAGAAAAAAGAAAAAGCAATATTAAAGAACAATAAAACCTTCCACATCTTTTTTTTAAGAAAAACCTAAAGATAAAGAATATAGTTTTAGTATATGAGAGCATGCATGTTTATTACAACATCAAATATGCAAACTTAAATAGATAAAAGTCAAATTGTGGAACATGAAAAACAATAAATTTGTTGTAAGATTTTATTCAAAAAAGCTTAGTAAATATTGCTATGAGTATTTTGAATTCCTAGAAAGTCTTAATGCTAATTAATTCTTTATTTTTCTCTTTGAAGGATTATATCAACTTGATGCGAGATGCACAACAGTAACAGTATTGAAATAAATTCATCATCAAATTAAAATATCTTCAATCATAACTTCAAATTTATTAGACAGTTTCTTCAATCGAACCAATGCGAAAAGTAGTTTTGAAATAAATAAAAAAACATTTACTTTAATAATGCTTTAACCAATGCAATAAATAAATGAAAATCACAAAAAGGCTACATCGTTACAAATTAATAAATCCTCAATATGGCATAAATGAATATTAACCATTTCGACTTGACGAATAATGCATTTGTTTTTTAATTTATCAAAATAAAGAAATTAAAAATCATTCTTTTTATAAAACTAGGTTTAAAAGGTAAGTTAAGGGTACGCTATAAGGTGGGAGACACCATTCATGGTAAATTTTCTTTTAACTATACATATCCCCCCCCCCCCAAAAAAAAAAATATTTAAAATTGCAATCAAATTATGGCAGGATTAACGGCAACTATAGAGAGGGGAAATAAACCAGTCTTAATTTGTTATTTTGAAGAAGAAAAATTCGGCACTTGAAATTTCATAGTTGGCATATCTTAATTAATATTTTTAAAAGAGAATTTGCCATGAAGTTGTCTCAAGCAATATAGAGACCTCACAAAATACAAAATCATTAAATTTGACATTTCGTACTTATTATTTTACAGAAACATGAAATACGCACAAAGCATCAACTTGTCTTGTGTTTTTATATTACAAAATTTATTTACAGGGTTGTGTATATGCTTGGTCATGAAGAAAATCAAAATTGTAATTCAAAAGAATAAGTACAAATAAAAATAACCCTTCCATCCTTGCAAGTTAGTTTAACACGATTTTAAAAATCCAGTCCCTGTTAAAATCAAAAGAATCTGTTCACAAACTAAAAAAATTTTACGTATGGCTATTAAGTGCAGAAACAACAATGAAAGAAACTACACGGCTTTGTCGATTTCACGGGATTTTAACATTTAGCCTTTTTATCCTTGTGAATTTGAACTTTTGAAAATTGAGTTCTACAATAACATTTTTAAATAGAGGAATTGTCAGAAGAAAAGCATGACTACATAGCATTGTATAAAATCTTTTGGCATAAGTAACAAGCAGGGTCTGACTAACTTACAAAAGTTGCAAAGCCATGACAGTGAGATTTCGGGACCCTTTAACAGTAACATTTTCCATTTAAATGAATCTGCTCTGATACAGATGGTCTGTTCAATGCCGGTGATAAAATAAAACATAAATTTGCAATCCTCAAATCCCTCTTTATTGTTTTAAAGTATATTATAAAGCCAGACGTGGTTAATTACAACTATCCAAGCCTAATAAAACTATTTGGTTGAACTTGGTATTTCCTACAGAGTGGTCCAAACTGTATGCTCTGGGTGCCTTTAGGCATAAAGCAGAGTCTGATAACATGAGTGTTTGTGGTCATTCCATATTTTAAATACCACCTTGCAGTATCTATTCGACATTAAAAACAAATTATAAGACTTAAATAATGTTTTCTTTGGAAGGAGGAGGCACCTTTCCAGGCCGATGCTACCATTATTGTCCGGAAAGAAATTTCTTATCGTCAAATCGACTGTGTCGACCAGAAAGCGACCGTGAGCGCGCAGAGGAGCAAAGAGTGTCGACTCGTTGTAGCGGAAAGCACGCACCAAGGCTGAGTAGGCGCCACGCCCGAGAAGCGCGGTATAAAGGCCCTTATTTCGGGCTAATTAGAAGGAGTTAGAACAAACGATGGGAATCAAAGCGTGTCTTCCTGCCTGCCTGGAGTATTGACACCGAAGCACCTATTCGGTCGAACAGCACTTCCGTCCTCTCAACAACAAAAAGTTTGAAATCGAAGATGAGAAACTGTTGCAGACGATCAGTTTTATGTCTTAAAACTTCAGATGTGAGTACGATATATGGCAGATATATTTATTAATATATCAATCAACCTTATCTCAATCTTAGATCAAGGAAAGCAAAAAACACATTAAAAAAATATTGCCTATTGAGAATGAGAAATAGTAAAAAATGTTTCTTTATTTTTAATGTATTATTACGAGAAATATTATAAAAGAATTTACTATTTTAGACAAAGAAATTCAGCTACATCAGTAGACTTGATGACGTTTTGTTCTCAATCCATAAGTTACAAATAGCTAGATGTTTGATTGGCTCCCATTTTTAAAAATATCCCTGTAATGGCCTTGATGTCACTATATTACAATGATTACATGAATCCAAAATCCCCACATAAATACATGTGCAAAAAGTCTTAGTAGAAGGAGCCCCAGTACTACATAAATTTAGACATATCACATAAAATGCAGAAGTTTCCAGTTTTGAAAAATAGCAAAACACAAATGTACAACAAACATACAAAATATGCGTATCACAATTTTCTGCCACAATTAATAATTTTCTTAGCAAATAATAGCAATCTTTGAATCTTATAAAACAAACGAGACTTTATAAAACTTTTTATTTATTTATAAACTGATTCACCCATTTACAAGCTTACCAATTAATTATAATTTATTATAATTCGCTAATTCACATATTTACTTCCTTTTCTGATTTTGTTTTGCCTTTATTTACTCGCTTTACCAAGATCGCTCAGCGTTCCATAATAACGTGATCAAGTAATAAAAATATTCTTTTAAAATTAAAAGTAAACAATCTATAAAATAATCAAGTGCGGAATAAACAAATCACCAATGATTAGTGGAAAATATAAAAGATAAAGGATCTAGTTTAAAATATACTTACAAGAAGGAAAAAAAGAAGAGAAAAACGATTATCATAATAATGAAAAATTTGAAAGACTCATGCTACAAAATGACATAGGCTTAAGTCAAGATTTTCTCTAAGACTAATATTGGTTGATAAACTGATAAATATGCTTGTAAATTAATAATATGTTACAAAATACCATTAATAAAAAAAAAAATTAAAAAAACACATAGATCAAAAGTAACTAAATCAGAAAATCGGTAAATTAATTTGGATTTCTAGCAGATAAATACATTTTTATATTTTTTCAATAGTACTGCCCGTTTATTGCATTATTAACTAGCTCCTAAAAAAGGTGCCCGTAAATTTTGAGTTTCTTTTTAAATTTACATGTGTATATATATTTATTGAATAGCACTTGCAATAAAAAATAACCTCAGAGCATTTTATCAGGATTAACCCTCCATTTAATCTTGACTGCTCTTTTTAAGGTTAAAATAAGTTTTTTTTAATGCAATGAGGAAATACGATTAAATTATTTTAATTCTTAATGTTTGGAAGGGTAAATAATTGGTTACTAAAAACACCTCTGTACAAAATGGGACGATTTTGTTTTTGTTTTTTTAATTAATTTACGATTAATTTTTTAATTAATTTATTGTTTTGCTACTTGAAACAAAATTGCAAAACATCAATTTTATGTCGTGAAGGCACCCGAAGTAAATTCGTAAAAGAAGTAACAAGAAAGAAATTCAAAATGTTAAAGCAATATTCCTACATTTTATAAACATGTTTTATTTTGATTGAATCATATCGTGAACTTTAGAGAAATATGAAGTACAAAACTAAATTATCAGATGGCATAGAATATTTCGATTCAAATCAGCGAAACTTTTTCAAATAATCAGTTTAGTTTATAAAAGATTGATAATATCTTACAACAGGTTAACTTTTTAGAAGCATTAAATTAATTATTCAAAATTTCAGTATTTTGTTTCTTTGATCGAATTTTAAAACTAAATAAAACAGTAAATTCAATGAAAATAAATATAGATAACAAGACAATTTTTAAAATACGAGGCAAAATAAAATTAGATTAAAATAAACTAACAATAATGATTTTAATCATTTTTTAATCATATCTTTGTCAAATAGTGTAATTAGAATGAAATATAAAATTGTAAGTAGTTTTCAGGATCAGGTTAAATTATGATTAGTTAGAACATCACATGTTGTCAATTTTTTTAAACTAGAAAAAGATATCAGTTGGAAAACTTTGAAAGACAAATCACTATATGTACTTTTAAAACACTAACTGTTTCGACGTTCTTTCTGCATTAACATTGTACAGTGATTGCTCTTATCATTGGTAGCAAAGTTCGTTCGGGGCGATGCTGTTTCCTCTACTGTGAATGCAACTTTTATATCCACTCTTTTGCGAAAAGTATAAAACAGCTTTTAATTATTCTAAAATGATGCATTGCCCGAAAACGTGTTTTAATAAATCGTATGCAAAAGATAAAAAATTGATAATTGAAAAACGATTTAGAAAATGTGCTTTTAATTAAATAATTTAAGATCGTATGGGGGTTTTTTTTAATAAAAAAAAAATTTAAATTTTAATATTTTCTTTAGAAACGAAAAAAGTTTTTTTTTTTTAAATTATACACAACCTGAGAACTATTAATATAAAATGATTCATACACTAAAAAAGAAAAATCTTTTGATATCTTACATTACTTTTGAAAGATACGAAATACAACTCATGAAGTATAATAGGGCAACTTAAAATTTTGCAAACGATTTAACGAAAATTACATTTTTATTTTTACTACGAAACTTTTATTTGTTAGAATAAACTATAATACATCAAGATTTTGTTTGAAGAACTTTTTAGTAATGAAATTAACTGATGAATGTAACTTGTGAAAATTTAAAATTCGATCTAACACAATTTTAAACAAAAAATTAAAACGATAAAGTGTATATATACTTCAAAAGTGGAATAAACAACTTAAAACTATTCGATGTTGTCCATTTCAGTGGTCGTTTTAAGAAAAATTGAGTTTGGTTAACGGACACTACTCCAAATTATTATACGGATAATTCACAAAACAGTTGATCACTAAAACGAACCCTTTACAAAATAGTTTGTTGCGAAAACTAAGTCTTTACTAAACTGTCCCACTGAAAAATTGTGTCAAAGACTTCTTTAATTTATACATATAATTTTAAAACTAACTCTTCTTGAAAAACATGATTTTCAAGATTTTTCTCAAAATCAAATTTTTTTTATGGCATTCACAAAATTATAAGTATATTTTCAAGATTTCAAAAAATCCGATAACGGGCCTCTTACAAAAATATGCATTTATAAATTATAATTCACACTGAAAGAAATATATTCTAAAAAGACATTCCACTACATCACACGAAAATAAATAAATAAAATAAAAACCCTATTTTTAGTTTAAAAAATTTCATTACCTTATAGGTTTGTTTTACAGCTAATTAAAACAATTTAGTTGAACATTTAAAATAGCAGTTCATAATAAAGTCAGAAGATCGTAGATTTAGCACATAATTATTATAGGTTGGTTGCGCATGCGGTCTAAATCCGAATAGAATTTATATGACCTAAGGACAAAATTTATATTGGGCTCCTATTTCGAAATACCACAAAAAATCTTATTTTTAAATTATTTTGAAAAGCATTTTTTTTCTTATTGTAGTTAATAATTTCTATTTTCATAAACAAGTTAAAATATTAACTTGTCTTAAACTTAACATCTTTTACTG
This sequence comes from Parasteatoda tepidariorum, assembly GCF_982258835.1. Lineage (NCBI taxonomy): Eukaryota > Metazoa > Arthropoda > Arachnida > Araneae > Theridiidae > Parasteatoda > Parasteatoda tepidariorum. Next base: position 31,786,700 of record NC_141761.1, read on the forward strand.
ATTTACATTTCAGATAAAGGATGAAGTTCTTTTTCAATAAAGAAATATTTTTGTGAGGAATTTCAACCAGGCTCTAGGACTATGTCCCTTTTCTCCCCTTAAGTATAGCCTTATGCTTCAAGCAACAGTTTTGATTAAATGACAAGAAATTTGCGCTATGCACAATGAGTAACGCCTTTAAACATTGAAAACAGCTTAAAACATTGCAAAATATATCAATGTAAAAACTACAATTTTAAACGACTTAAAGTCCGATTTTAAGGGTAATTAACAACTTACAACACTATCTTTGATTAGCAAATAATAAAAAAAATCTTTAAGTTACAGCTGAAAATTAGGAAATTTCATTTTCTCAGGCGTGTCCAACAGCCAAGGCCACACCTTTTAATTAAAAAAAAAAGTTTTCTTTCTAAGAAAACAGAAGAAAAAAAAGAGAGAAAACCATTGAAGCATAGAATAACTTCACTTAAACAAGAAAAGTACGGAAAAAAAACCTGCAAAAGAAAAATCAATAGTGTCTCATATGCAAATGAAATTCCACGGGCCATTGCTCTGACTTCAATTATTTATTTTATTTAAGTCTACCAATCCCTTCTCTCTACATGGCACTAAGCCACCTGAAGCAAATCGATTCACGAAATTCAAAACTTTCTTCTCTTTTTTTATTGGAAAAAAAGCGACACTTTCTTAAAATATTGATTAATAAGAGTAGAGAACAACATGATATACTAATTTCCTAGTTTTTTAAAACACATATAGTTTCATAGTGTTTTATATTGCACTTTCATTTCCTTTTCCCCTGGAAAAATTTTAGCTTTCGAAATTATGTACGAGCTAGCACCATAAAATTATTTATAATTCCTAAATGTTTTGGTAAATCAAATTTTTTCATTAAAAAATAATAACTGAAAGTGAAGATACAAAAAATGATTACAAAAAAATGCCACTAAATAAAGAATGATCTTTTAAAAAATTTTCTTATTTTTCTATATTCCTTCCTTATCTTTCGAATTTTTTAAGTGATTTCCCGTCATAACATATTACAACATTTTTCTTAACTCGCTTTCGTATTCGCAAAGAGGGAACTTAGTAATCGGAATTTCGACCGATATGCTAGAGCACTCACATGAACCTGATAAAATGAAAGTTTCAATGATATTCTGACTTCTACAAGCGGAATTTATCTGTTATCAAATTATCGCCAATCAACATTTTGACTACTTTCAGACTAGTTATAATGCTCAAATTGTGTGCTTAATGAAAAATACTTACAGATACAATAAATTATTTCCTGACCGCTATAATTGGAATTTTATCTTCAAATAGAATTCCAGGCCAGAGCACCCAAATTCCAAATAGGAATGTATATCTTATAATAATAAAATATGCAAATGTTTCCTGAATGTTGCAAACAAAATGAATACCTTTTTTTTTGAATTGCCAAACAAAAAAAATTTTTTACCTCTTTTAGACGTAATAATTGATTAATAAAATTAATATTTTAGAAACGACGTTTTTCAGGTCTAAAAAAGAGAAAAAAATTCGATTTATGTTACATCTAAAACGAAAAATATAAGGTACGTAATAAATTCCCATTACCACCGAAAATCCCTTTCCTACGTCTTTCTAAGCCACGTGCCCTACAATCTTCATAAAACAAGAAAAGAATAATTCTCTCTCTCTTAGTCCACTTGAAAAGCGTAGTCCTTAAGTTTTTTATGTTACAATAACTATCATAAAATTACTAACTATATAATTCTGAATCAAACACCATGGTCATCGAAAATTAGGTATGAAAATTGGGAACTAAATTATTGAGGAAAAAAAGCAATTAATATTTCCAATTAGAAAAAAAACTGGAAGAATGGAGGCAAATATAAAGATTACGGGGCAATGTTTAAAAACTAACGTTAATTTTAAAAAAAGTTTAAGAAAAACGTTGCCATAAGTTTTAAAAAGTAATTTTAACTACGAAAAATCGTATCCGGAATCGGAAGGTAAACCTTAAGAAGGTGTCAAATGAAATGTTTCCGTAAAAAAGGTTGAACCATAATATTGGTATCTTGGACCATAATATGAAACAAATTTTCCCGATTCTTAATATGGCGACAACCCTGTATAATTTTCAAATTCAATTTTATTATTTAAGGAGCACGATCATATGAATCAATTTAGCTCCGTACTACGGCAAATTTAAACGATATTATGATTTATATGTTCCAAAATTTTTAACAGTCGGAAAACAAAATCTGTAGCTGCAGCGGGGTACTTTCTTGCTAACAAGAAAACATTTTTAAAAAATAACGCAAAAAACAAAGAAATTTCTACTTAATCCATGACTTTATCAAACTAATATTAGATAACTCACAAAAAAATAATTTCAAAGATTTCTTTTGCCTTTCTTCAACATGTAACATTATCACGACCCTCGAAAAGTGAACATACTTATTTCTAAAAAACGCAGCTTTAATATCACTTCATAAAAAACGGACTACATCAATCTGTAAAACAAGATCGTCAAATTCTCAATGTACAAGCATTATTTAGCTTTCCCTCAACAACATCGCTTGTTCGAGGTTTTCAGTAATTTATGAATAATATAATATCATAACTACAATATTAGTCTTATAAAATAAAAAGTCTTGTTTAGATTTTAAGTTTTATGAAAATTGAAAATTCTAATATTCTTCTGAATAAGAAAAGTATTTCAGTTGAGTCAGTTTACAGTTTTAGTAATTTTAAAGGGTGAATAACAATACCGTTCAAATTGGTTGCAAACTAAATATGGAACAAATTTGAACCATAGCATCGTATCCCCTTAAACCTCATTACACAAGTTCAAAAATATGTAATTTTTTAAACTCATCTCCTAAACTATAGTTCAATTTAATATCTTAAGATTGTTTCAAATTTACCATATTATTATGGATGAAGGTGCTAATATTATGGTTCAACGTTGAACCTACTTTTCTAAAAGTGTAAATTCTACGACAAGAATATGAACAATAAAAATATTGATAATTAAAGTTCTGAAACATTATATTTTTAGAAAGTGCACCAGTAAACAAAATAAATCAGCAGCTCACTTTTGGAATGTTTCATCAATAAAAACCGTAACCATAATAACAAGTTTACACGAAAAGCAAAGCATTAGTCAGCGATATTCAGGTAGCATTAACGAATTTCTTCGTTTCGTGTCACTAAAAATGAACGCTTTTTGTGACACGAAATTTGAAACTGATGATTGAGATATATGAGTATTGATCCCAAACAAGCATCAAATACATGATTTACAAAAAAAAAAAAAAAAAAAAGAGAGCAAAAACACGAAAGTGCACACTAATCAGAAACCTCACAGAAATAGATCCAAACGCTAGATTATTCGGTAGAGATGGTTCTGAGAAGTAAGTAATAAAGTTAGCTTTATAAATGATGTAACAGATTTATAGGACTTTTCATAATAAATAACATTAAAAAAAGGTGCACTTATTTTTTTTCATCATGCATAAAATAATACTTTGAGATGGAAAATGACCACATGTGAATATTTGAATAAGATAACTTTAGTTGCATACACAACATATCACCAAAAGTTTATTGTAATGGAAAGAGAGAGAAAGAGGTACCAGCCCTGACGCTATCCATGTCGTCTGATAGGAATCAAAATAACATGGCATCCACCATGGCTGTTAAAGATAGAACCCTGAGAATGGGAATAGATGCTTGGTTATGGTTTAGTGATGTGTGATAGGCCATGAACTACTTACTACTCATACCATTTACTATTCCAATTGGGTATACTATAGGCTACGTCACAGGTTGTGTTATTCCTACTAAATTTAACCCATGAACGGCATTTTCTGCGAACCTTCTTAAATAGCTGCTCGCCAGATTTTATTGCATTATAAAGAAAAGTAATTGATATTCGATTTTTGATTAATAATTGATTTATGTGGATAGTGGCATAGAATTTAGCATTGCGTCATGGTAAATGTTATTCCTACTAAGTGGAAGTAGTTGTGTTTTTTTTATATTATACCCAATTGCAAAATTGTAACTGGAATTTAGATATTGATCAATATTATATATAACTATTAACAAAAAAGTGTACAAAGAAAAAAATAATTTGAAAAATTCCAAGTTCTCAAAAAAATTGTTTTGTCTATTGTAATTATTATTTCATCAATAACGGCCGATAATCATAGCCATCCACAACCTTAAAATTTTGAACCCATTCAGAAGACTAAGAAAACTGAAGATCAAATAATCACATATTCATATCACATGATGAGGAAAATCCCATCACTCAATGGAATATTTTATGGCCTTCGTGGAAGCTAAGGTGCGCGCGTGTTGGTTCACGCACAAGATTTTGAAAAGTTTCTCACTAAATTCCTCAATCCACGCACAATTTTCTTCTTAATAATAACAGTAATAGTGCGATGTTATTTATAATTTTTACAAACAAACTGATTTGCTACTGATTACTTATTTACTAATGTGTTTTCTGGTGCATTTAAATCAGATCTGCAACAAAAATGCTCCTAATTGAGGTTGCAAAACTAAATCTTTCAACTTTTTAATTCAAAATTAATCAACTTTTCAATTCAAAAGTACTCTCCCAAATAGCGGGCATCTCCTAAAATAATCCAGTTTTGAAGTAATGGGGACAACTCAATAAAATAAATAAAATAATTAGTTTTTTGATTATTCAGTTATTAGAAACCAAATTATAATTAACAATAGTAAAAAATAGTGAATAATCTAATAATGAAATCATTATTTTTGAAATATTTCAAAATACTTAATACAGTTCTTAATAGTAAATAGTATAAGACAGTTCTTAAGTTAGGCAAAAATAAATAAAAGGCATATTAATAATTTTACTCATCGAACATCAAATAATATTTTAACAACAAATTTTAGAGGCGGGATCTGAATTATAAAAAATAAAACAGTCTGAATTGTGTAAAGTACTACGCAGTTAGTACAAGTAGAGCGAATAAAATATTTTTCTTTCTAGCGGTAAAAACTGATAATCGGTTAGCGATTAGAAATAATTTTTTATGCTTATCTCGTACTAGCTGAAAACCGTCAATCATTAATCAAAAAAGTAAAACATTTTAAAACAAATAAAATGCAAAATCATAACGATTAAAAAGAGATCTGTAAATATAAAACCGCTTGAGAAAAAAAAAATAAGTTGACGATTGAGCAAGTTTTCAAATATAAAACAGTTAATACTCACTTAGTTTAGGATTAAGCAAAGAGAGCGTTTGTCAATTAAGATTCCTGTGATCCAAGACAATAGGTAGTGACCTCAAGGAAGATTCAAAAATTTTTTTTTTTTAAAAATGAATGTAATTCATTATTATCTCGAGTCCATTTGAATAAATATTCGAAATTATGAAAACAAAAGATTTAAAGAGGTAGATAATTTCGGGCACAGGGAAAAAAAATTTCAAAACAAGGCTTCCCTCATCACTGATGCATAGCAGATTATTCTTGCAAGGGATTTCCAGAAGAGGAACTCGCATCTTCCCAGTTCATCCCTTTCCTAAGTTCCCACGTCCTCAGGTGATGCGCATCCACGCCACTGGCCACGCCCCTGTGACTTGCTCGAGACCCGATTACACAACACCCGTCGCCCACGCCACTGAAGCATTGAGGAAAAGCTAACGTCACTTAAGTGTGACTACGAAATTTGGGATGACCTGACACAGGAGATGGAATTTTGGAACCCGTTGAGCATGGGCGAGTCTGTCTTTAGCATCCAGTGAAGATCCACCCCCATCCTTTTACGATATGAATATTTATAAATGAGAAGTTGGCAACACAAAGAGACTGACATCATCTCAAGGCGGAGTTGGAAATATTTAGCCACTTTTTCCTCAATTTGAACTTTGTCTTTTCCTAAAATCAATTATTTCTGCATTTAAGTTCACAAGGATCACCTCCTCACCTTGAATTTAACACGAAATGATGAAGAGAACAATTCGAAAGAGATATTCATCGCCAACAACAATAATAGAGGCTTTGGTTCCTCCTAAATGACAACAAAAAAAAATTACAGATAGGAGTACTATGTCACGGAATTCATTCGTCTAAATTGATTGCAAGTTAAGAACTAAACAAACTTTTATTAAATGATGGAGGTAAACTAAGGACTCGTGTCGCTTAAAAAAAAAAAAAAAAAAAACACGAGGAAAAACTAAATCTTCATACAGTGAATTCCTAAAAAATTGAAACAAATGCATTTGGAGACATAAAACTGAGGACTGATATGCCAGTGTAAATTCAATTAACCTTTTAACCAAAATATTGAATAATATCTATGATTAAAGTTAAAATAATCACTATGTCATGAAAAGATGATTAAGGTTAGCCAAAAACCACAAAAAAATTCAACAAAGCATGTTTTAACAAATTGATAATAATTCATCAGCCACACGACTTCCTCCAGGTTCAACCCCCTTGGCCTTTTAATTTAGCAATAATTCTTCTGACTTTTTGGCAAGAAATACGATATTGAAAAATAATTAATTTCTGATTACTTTTTCATAAAAACGAATGAATAGAATTAAAACCATAATGATGGCATTTCTCATAAGATCTAGCGAAAAATAAATATGTCTTAAATATTCAAAACTCGAGTAAAAAAAACTTACGCAACATGGGAAACATTAATATTAGGAAAACCATAAACAATAGAAAATGATGAGAGTTTGAAATCTTCAAATCTAGTTTTTTTTTAATGGATATTCTTTTAAACTAGTTGCCCTTGTATCTACCTAATGGGATAGAAACCGACGAGCAAGAAACAATAAGCACGAAATAAACCTTGTATTACGTCTTTCAATATATCTTGAAGCTCATCTGAATTCATATTTTAAAATCCTTAATAACGTTACCTGTTAAAGAATCATTAATTTGAAACTTTAAAAGGGTGAAAAAAAATTTGCTGTTACTCTAAAATTTTCAAAGGTAGTGATTGCACGAATTTAATTCACAGGCAAATATCTTAAGATGCTTCACCAATGCAAATGTTACAGAGCTCTTCCCTAGGAATAAAAGGGTAGGATGCTTCCTCGCAGAAAAAGGCACTTAAGAGTTTTGAAAGGGCACTCACTTAACACAGAATTTTTTTTTCCTTCCAAATTTGTAATATTATGGAATAATTGAATTTGATCCTTAACAATTTTTTAAATTACCCTCTTATACTATTTCATGTGCGTATTTGTATTTCAAAAAGTAATTCTACACTCATTATCAAAATAACAGAAAATTTTGTAGTTAATAAAAAATAATTGAAGGCATGCTAAAAGACAATCACTATGCATTTTTTTTTTTCAAAAATAGTAAATTTTAAAAAAAATTATTAATTGATGAGCAATTTGAAATCTTTTTTCTGCAATTTAAACTGAAAATTATGAGGAAATAAACATTTAACGGTGCATTTTTTTTAAAAAAAAAGGTAAAAAAATAATTTTAAAATTTAAAATCCTGTAAAAATTTTATTAATACACCCCCCCCCCTCCGAAATAAGAGAAACATAAAAATTTAACCAGTTGAGAATAATCCTAAAAAAGTAAATATTTGAATTTTACAGAAAGGAATGAATATAGAATTAAACCTATAAACACAGATAATTTTACTAGTGTGTATTTGGATAGTGCATTAAGTGTTTTTTAAATGGAATATGAATAAAAAGAAAGTGTTTGTAAGGAATTTAAAAAAAAAAAAAAAAAAAAAGAGTTACGCAATTACAGTAAAATTCAGTATTAGCCCATAAGGTTCATTGAGACTAAACAAACATACATAAACACAAAATTTATATAACTTTTAATGATAATTCGAAACAATTAATATTAAAATAACGTATATTATTTAATAATCCTAAATAAGAAATATTAAAATAAAGAATATTAATTAATTAACAATAATTCTAAAAAATCAAAAGAAAACCCAGAAAAATCTAGGAAAGAAGAAATTTAAATTAATTTAAGTATAATACTTTACGGTAACCGTTGTAGGTTTAAAAGGACAATTTTAAATCTTCATTCAAAATAATTTTTTTTAATAAAAATGTCAAAAAATAAAAAGTACTGTAAAAATAATTAATCGGTTCATCAACAATTTAATTGAAAGTCTCTTTACATAATATAAAGATAATGATGCACCAAAAGCAAAATTTCATTAAATAAAAATAAAAAAAAATTGTACAACCCTTAACATATAGTCAAATTTTCCTAATACTATAATTAATACATTTTCGGAAAGGGGGACAAAATCAAATTATTTCACAAAACAAATAATATCGCTGTTAATATATTTCGTAATATTATGTGCATTTAAAAAAAAATATATATATATGTCTTTTTCTTATTAATCCTTTTACTTTAATATGCAAATAGTTGCTTATAAAATAAATTTTTTTGGAATAAATATATTACAAAAACACAAATGTTAACGACAAAAAAAAAGTTTGTCTGTAAAGGATATTATGCATGATTATAAAAAGTCAAAAAAAATAAATAAATAAGAGGAAAAAAAAATGGGAGAAAAAAAAAGTTCACGTCGCGGCATGAAATTCTTTAAACACGAACTTGAGAATATTCTTCTTAATGTTTATAAATTTCATTAAGTTCTGTTGAACCAGGGGTCTGTCCAGACATTTTGTGAAAGGTCCGTTTTTTGTAAAATTGTGAAAAAATTACTCGTAATTTGTGAATATAAAATAAACGTTAAGTCACATTCTTTCGACCAGGGTCCGCTTTTGTGAATTTGTGCAAATAGGGTCCGTTACAGCAAAAAAAAAAAAATACTTTTTCAAGGAGTTTCTAAATTGCAAAGACATACAAGATTATGCTCAATGCTGTAAAATTATAATTTAAAAAAATTAAATTTTAAAAAATAAACAGCAAATGTAGCTACTAAATAAGCGATGCAACATACAAATATTTGGTATTTAGCCTATACTGCTGAACGCAGAATATTAATTTCGGATGAATAAAGGAAAAAGCGTCTGCGGAAGACAAAATTTAGTTCGTTTACGTCTGTCTTTCTCCCCCCCCCCCTTCCTGGGAAGGGTTTATTCGATTAACAAAACAATAATGAAGATAAACAAATTTGTGAAGGGTCCGATTTAAAGATAAATTATTTTGTGAAGGGTCCGTTTTTAAGTTAAAATATTTTGTGAAGGGTCCGTTTTCATGAAAAGATATTTTGTGAAGGGTCCGTTTTCATGAAAAGATATTTTGTGAAGGGTCCGTTAACGGACCCAAATTTCTTCTAAACAGACCCCTGGTTGAACTAATGATATTCGTACACGCAATGTGTAACTTATTCCACCCTCACAACAAAAATAACCTCTACTTCATAAAACTAATAATTTATAGAATTGGATATCAAAGTTGGAGAAAACTTAACATTCGGACCCCGTTGACCGGGGAAGCTGTAACTTAACTGACGGTCATAAGTGAACGACGTGGCCTGAACAGAAACTTGATTATCGGGCACTGCAGTGACCGACGTGACACTCCACGTGTTGAGGCCATAGATAATTTTTCCTGCTGAGATTCTTCCTTTTTTTTTTTTTTTTATCTTTACTTCGTGCATTGGTTTGCACAGGTATTTCTGAAATCTTTCCCATGCTCCGGGCGTAGGAATTTTTTTGAGACACCTTTCTTAACTTAGTTCGGGTTCTGTGTAGTGGGAGGTCGAGCCCTTCGACCCTTTGCGATGCAATATCTTTTTTCTTTTTTTAAGAAAACCACTCCAGGACAATGACAGGTAAGAGTAGAAAAATACAGCTTGGGCGGCATTTCTTTTTAATATATTCGAAAATAATTTACTTGAAATTTCTTTTCAAATCCGTAAAAAAAAATATATATATTAATTCATAAGTTTAGAGCAATATAATGATAACAGGGGTCTGTCCAGACATTTTGTAAAAGGTCCGTTTTTGTAAAATTGTGAAAAAATTACTCGTAATTTGTGAATATAAAATAAACATTAAGTCACATTCTTTCAACCAGGGTCCGCTTTTGTGAATTTGTGCAAATAGGGTCCGTTATTGCAAAAAAACTTTTTCAAGGAGTTTTTAAAGACATACAAGACTATGCTCAACACTGTAAAATTATAATTAAAAAACTTGCACATTTTAAAAAATAAACAGCAACTGCAGCTACTAAATTAGCGATGCAACATCAAATATTTGGTATTTAGCCTATACTGCTGAACGCAGAATATTCATTTCGGACGAATAAAGGAAGAAGCCTTTGCCGAAGACAAAATTTAGTTCGTTTACATGTCTTTCTCTCCCCGCCCCCCCCCCTCCTGGGAAAGGTTTATTCGATTAACAAAACAATAATGAAGATAAACAAGTTTGTGAAGGGTCCGATTAAAAGATAAATTATTTTGTGAAGAGTCCGTTTTTAAGTTAAAATATTTTCTGAAGGGTCCGTTTTTATGAAAAGATATATTGTGATGGGTCCGTTAACGGACCCAAATTTCTTCTAAACAGACCCCTGGATAATCACGAAATTGTTGAAGAGAACGTTTTTGGAGAAAAACACCATAATCTCTTTGCTGGCAAAAAGAACGTTGTATCTGTCGTGGCTGAAAGTCTTGTCACTGGTTGTGGTGCGGAAGTTTGGTGAGGGGATACTGCTCAGGTGCAGTCCACGTCGTCTGACCGGGTCAAATTTAAGTTGCATTCCTGCATCGCTGTTAAAAGATAGAGCCCTGATAAACGGGGCTAGGTGCTTGATACTAGTTGGGTAGGTGTATGCAGGCAATAAGAGTTTTCTCTGCATTATGTTATTGTGTGAAATTTTCGGAAGCTTGTAATGAACAGTTTGATGTAAAAATTTTACCTTTAGTGGGGATTTTTTCTCATATAATTATTATATACCTACTAACCCGGAAGTTCTTGCAACTCACAGTATTTAAATTGGTAGTTGAATAACCATATAAAAAAAAAACAGAACTAGTTTTAGAATCCTTGCATAAAATAATGTGAAAATGGTGCACACGCGCTAAGCACTCCGGTGGCGTAGACCAGTGTTCCCCAACCTTTTTATCACCGCGGATCTGTCAACGTTTGATAATTTTACCGCGGCCTGCTGGGAGGGGGGACGTTGATTGTTTATATTTTAGATCATTTTGATTTATTAATTTTAATTTGTGTTTAAACATGGCTTCAAAACAAAATACAGTTACACCAAAAAATAAATATAAAGTGATTTAACATTTTAACTTACTAGAACGTTAAATCAATGAGAAACCTAAGCTTGGTTCTTTGCAATGAGACAGTTCCATCTGGGGGTAATCGGAGACAATGATACAATACAAACACTACAAAAAATTTTGTCACTACCTTCGGGGGCCCCCTTTTTTTTAAATAAATAAAATTTTAATGGAACACAGATATTTTTAATTTGGGGTATAAATTCAGTTTCAATGAAATGGGCGGCCTGGTACGGGCCGGGGGGTTGGGGAACACTGGCGTAGACGATAAAGGAGGTTGGAGAAGTGAGGAGGTAGTAAGTTTGATTCTGACAACAGACTACACGTTAAATCTGACGTGGCTTGAAAGTCTTGGTTGTGGTGTAGGAGTTTTGATTCCGCGTCGTCTGCGCAGGGTCAAATTTACGTAGCATTTCTATCTTAGCCATTAAAAGATAAAATCCTTAAAATGAGGCTAGGTACTTGGCAATGGTTGGGTGATGTGATGTGCATACTATGTGTCGCAAATGAATGCAAAATCGTTAAGGAATGCATCGTTATGAAAATTAGGGCAAATCCCTAGAGAGAAATTTGGGATTAAAGACTTCAAAAAAGGTTTGATTGCCAAAGGAGATTTGAAAATGTTTCTACACAATCGCCTTTATCTGCCACACAATTTCCAACAGAATCAAAGTTCTTGCATGTTTTTACCTCTGACAGATTTTGAAGTTTTTTATTACAAGTCATATTATTAAATTTTCACTATTCAGCCGTTTACGTCCAAATTTTCCATTTCGTCATTTAAAGTTACATATTTTAAATTGACATAAAAATTTTGATGCTTTGCAGTTCAAAATCTCTTCCACCAAAAATTTTGAAAATTATTTTTTACATTGGTGTACAAGAAACTTTCAAATAATTTAATGACTTCCTAAGGTATGACGAATTACATAAAAAGTGAAATTAATATTAAAAGGATTCTAACTTCGACTGCTCTCCTGATGAAACTATTGGTACCATATTTACGTGTATTATTTTGAAAGTACATTTTTGTATCTGATTCCAATACTTAATTAACACCTGGTTCTAATTAATTAGCATAATTGAGGTCAACCCTTTGAACCTATAAAATTAACACTTAATTCGCGAAAATCCGACAGCTAAAACATAAATTATTCAAGCTTTTTTTTTCTTCAAGGGAGGAGGTTTATTATACTTTTATACACAATGACAGTCGGATAAATTTAAAATAGGATTACAGCTGTCAGCTCAATGTCACAAAATTCTTTAGAAACAAAATTTTTCTACAAGAGAGAGAAAAAACGCTTCTCATGTGTAATAGTGTTTAGATAATACAGATAAGTAGAATAATGATAACTGATAAATGAAACATAACAGGATACTAAATATACAAAAAGTTTATTAGATATTTTTATGCATTTCTTCTAAATACGTTGTTTGAAATGTTTAAAAATATTTCTATTAAGATTCCCAGGACATTGTTTTCCGACATCATTCAAAATATTTCTGTGCTTTCAACGGAAATTTTACAACTAAATTTATCTTCGATATAAGTTGCAATAAAATGTTTGTTAGATGATTGTAATTTGATGATTCCTTAACATGTTCTCAGCTTGCCCATTTAATACGAATTCATACTGTTGTTGTTTCTAACAAATAACAGTTTGGAAAATGTTCCCAAAGAGTTACGGAAAACGATATACCGGTTTAAACTTTACAACTAGATAATGTACATGGTGGTGGGGAGAATGAATAAAACAATCGTTTGTAGATTTTTATTTCTCAAGCAAATGTTTTCGTAACATCCTTTGCATTCATTCCCACGAAAAGGAAAGAATCTTTTCATAAGTTCACTTTAGTTTTTTTTTCAAAAACAGGACACCTCCCAGTCGTGAGTCACGAAAATTTCGCACAAAATTCGCAATTCACGTTCAGGCAGCATCCACCCAGGGCGTACCACGCCAAAACACGCCGCGCCCAAGAGGAACATCCGCAAACACAGGCACATTGAAAGCCTAGTTCTCACCCAACAACACCCAAACCAGCCCGTCGTAAAGCCCCAAAAGGTTCCAAAGGGCGCACGATTCCTTCAAGAAACATATACCAAATGCTGGGTGAAGAAGAAAAAGGAAAACAAGTAACAGAGAGGCCACAAATGAGTGGGCGAACCAAAGTTCGAAGGTTAAAACAGGGTTCTACAACCTTAGGGGGAAAAAAATGGCAGAAAGAAGAGATGCAAGTCCAGAGAACTACGGCCTTGGCGAAACTTCCTCCTAGCTGAAGCATAAATCACTGGGATGCTGTGTCTACATGATTCTTTCTTTTTTTTTAATGTTATTTTCATTCTTTTTTATTAGGTCTAGTTTATTCTGTGCTGTTGTATACGTCGTCTTTGTTCTGATTGGGAGATGAGAATGCGCGAAGAACGTGGGACACATGTTTTTGCATAGAGAAAAGGAACATCATTCGCTATGAGGAAACTGGGACATCAGTTAAACCTTCTACGCCTGATTAAAATGCGATAGGGTTTGTAGAAGGAAGCGCCTAAACAAGTTGCAGCTACTTCTTCAATTAATCGATGACCAGTTAGAATTTAAATTGAATAATTTTAGCTCGGATGGAATAGATAAAGGAGTTAAAAGCTCGTATTTAAGTACATGGAAAATAGTGACAGAATAATAAATTCGACAAGCTACTTTTTTTATTGTTTAAAAGAAACGGTATCGTACATAATTAAAAAGAAAGTTCATCTCTGCGCCATTTCTCACATTCAGAAATATTAAACACAAAGATAATTCAGGGAATTACTTTAGATAGATTATAGTTAGCTATTCTGTTTAAAACTAAACATACCAACATTTAATATATAGTACCTATTTCTACCGGACTTTATGTTTCTTGATTGAATGTATGAAATATGGATGTTAGGAAGGAAATAAACTAAAAAAAACTTTATTATAATTAAACAAAATTGTATATTGCCAATTTTTATGTATTACGAACTCAAAGAATAAGAATTTTTAAATCATTGCTCAACGCATTTTCTTACGTATACAGGGTGTTTCCATTGTACATTTCCGCATATATTTCTTATTTCCGCATTATATTCCATTATTTTCGGCATTATATTTCTTATAATTATAAGAACATATAAAAATTACAATTCTTATAATTATTCTTATTATTAATATTATTTTTTCTAAAAACTTGTGCAATTTTGATTGTTTCGACATTTTTTCTGGATAAAAACTAACAGTTAGTAAAAAATGAAGTAAAGCTATCAGGGGTCTGTCCAGACATTTTGTGAAAGGTCCGGTTTTCATGATATTGTGAAAAAAAATTTCACATTCTATTAACCAGGGTCCGCTTTTATCAATTTGTGCAAATAGGGTCCAGTTATTGCAAAAAACTTTTTCAAGGAGCTTTTAAATTGTAAATAGATACATGATTATGCACGGCACTGTAAAATTATAATAAAAAAAAATAAAAATTTCAAAAACAAACAGCAATTGCTGCTTCTAAATTAGAGATGCGACATACAAATATTTGGCATTTAGCCTATACTGCTGAACGCAGAATATTAATTTCGGACGAATAATGAAAGAATCGTCTGCCGAAGACAAAACTAATTCGTCTTTCTTGTTTTCTGCCCTGGGAAGGGTTAATTCGATTAACAAAAGAATAATGAAGATAAACAAATTTGTGAAGGGTCCGATTAAAAGAAAAATCATTTTGTGAAGGGTCCGTTTTTAAGTTAAAATATTTTGTGAAGGGTTCGTTTTTATGAAAAGATATTTCGTGAAGGGTCCGTTAACGGACCCAAATTTCTTCTCTGGCTATCAAAATAAAATATAAGCTACTTAACAAACATTTAGTTTTTGACACTTCTTCTAACACAAAAATGCCAATCTAAAATTTTAGTTACTTTCTTGGAATTTGAATTCACAGTTATTCTGATTGAACTAACTAAGCAACGGTCTTTGCACAAATGCGCAATTAATCGAAGCAATACGTTGAATACGCATTACATCCTAATTTCTGATCCGATAACCTTATAAAGCAATAAATTGTTCTGGTATGACCAGTTATGGTAGAAATAGGTACACGACAAGTATTATACGAAACAAACAAAATACAAAAAAATAATAATAATAGAATATTAACTGTATATAATTGTTAGAAAAAGTCATGAAGTCAAATTTGCAAAAACGATAAGATGATAAGCGCATTTTCGACGCAAAGGTTCTTAAGGTTACCTTTGCCAAATAGCACGAAAATAATGACTATTAAAAAATAGAGCAAAATAAAAAATTAAATACATTTAAGTAGAACAGAATACTATAAACTAGGTAACAAATGCCTAGTTACCTGCTAAAATTAGTTAATAACTCTTACAGAGTTAGTTATAATAAACTAAAAGTACGCTTTATGATAATCTTAGAAAAAGGTAATAAAAGTAAGAAATTATATGCATAACTATGTGGACAACAACATTTAAGTTCATATAATATTGATTTTAATTTATGATAATAAATTATTATCAGTTAGTTTATTTAAAGGACCTATTACCCAACTACGAAACATCAACTAGAATCTAATAAGTGTGATGTATATTTAAATTAACAATATATTTTCATATCAATATGATTTTATTGTTAACTTCACACCATCTTATAACTTTTAATTGGTAGCTCGCCATAAGAAAAATGAATAAATAAAGCACTATTATAATTTGGCCTAACTTGGAAAAACCGTCAAGTATGCCCATGAGACAACTAAATTATATTACGGAAAAATAATTAATTATTCAGAACAACTTATTAAGAAAAACTCATAAAATTTTAAAGCAAATACTTTAACGCTATGCTAATGGTTAAAAACACTTAACACTAAGTCAGAAAATTTTTTCAACTTCTTGTTCATAGAGACGAAATGGAATTTCTTAGCGAAATGCTGAGAATGACCTCCAGCAGACTGAGTTACAGCAATTTTTTAGACCATTAAATGTTTTGAAACTCTGTTTCATTGTATGATAAAATTCTCGTTAATGCGAAAAAATTTTAGGATTCTCAAATTGTTCTTTATGCGCTGCATCAAGCAAATTAATATGCCATTTTAGTTTTAATTTATTTAATTATTTGAATCAATCAGCTTATGGTACTTGTACAACAGTGAATTCATCCAACGATTTTATGAATATCTAGAGAACATGTGGTTACTGTTTTATCAAATACAGAGGTCATAAAGATTTAATTGATTTTTAGTCTTACTCTGCTTATGGATTGCACATGATTGAGGGAGGAATAATATAGAAAACTGACCACTTAACATCTCCCACCTGTTCATTTTTGAGAAAGTACTCATTTACAGGGATTCATATAACTTTTGGTCAGATGTTTTTTTAAAGGGGGAGGGTGTGTCAAAGATCTCATCTTTACTACTTCGATTTGGAAGACTTTTTTATATAAAATTTGCGCGAACGAATTTAACTTTTCCTCCAAATAAGTATAGGACAATTTGAACATTAATTATAAGGTCAAAACTTTAAGTAAGGCTATTTGTATGTAATTTTACGAATTCATTATTCCTTTTCATTACCTCACTGTTCGTAATGCATTTTCAGGGGTCTGTTTAGAAGAGATTTGGGTCCATTAACGGACCCTTAAAATATCTTTTCATAAAAACGGACCCTTCACAAAATATTTTAACTTAAAAACGGACCCTTCACAAAATGATTTTTCTTTCAATCGGACCCTTCACAAATTTGTTTATCTTCATTATTATTTTGTTAATCGAATAAGCCCTTTCCAGGGCAGAAAACAAGAAAGATGGATGTAAACGAATTAAGTTTTGTCTTCGGCAGACGATTCTTCCATTATTCGTCCGAAATGAATATTCTGCGTTCAGCAGTATAGGCTAAATACCAAATATTTGTATGTTGCATCTCTAATTTAGAAGCAGCAATTGTTGTTTATTTTTTAAAATTTAATTTTTTTAATCATAATTTTACAGTGTTGAGCATAATCTTGTATATCTTTACAATTTAAAAACTCCTTGAAAAAGTTTTTTTTTTGCAATAACGGACCCTATTTGCACAAATTCATAAAAGCAGCACCCTGGTTGAAAGAATATGAGTAATTTTTTCACAATTTCACGAAAAACGGACCTTTCACAAAATGTCTGGACAGACCCCTGATTTTTGTAAAAGGCTACCATAATATATTTTAGAGCAATAACTTTTAATTAGCTACACTAATACGCCACCACAAGAATTGACAAACGTGTTAAACTGACAAACAGAAATATCAAATTAAACTTACCATACCAAGTATCAATCATTCCATAAAAAAAGCTGCAATTAATCATTTTAAAACAAGTGCTGCCGAATTATTTCTTAATAAAACTTTAATACACTATTGTTGATATAAATAAAACCTTAATTTACAATTAGAACTTTTTCTAAATATATTTTAAAAGGAATGCTATTTCAATTAGGAATGACTTTTATCAATACCCAGAGATACATCCGTATAGGTTGCAAACCTAAGTATAAGTAACTTTTAATATCGCACCCTAGACAAGATACAAAGCTTCCTCCATATTACAATAAGAATGGTGGTGCAGATGCAAAGATAAAAACCACCTGGTACCTTGTCAGCTGACTGGGGCAGCAGTAAAGAGACTACATATCTATTAAACCATTCCCCACAAAAGGCGCACCCCTACAGCTCAAGAAATATTTTTTCTTTAAAAAAAAAAAAAAAGACTTTAAATGTTGAAGATAGAAAAAAGTTGAGATGGGGAATAAGGAGTTTTTAAATAAGTCCTGGATTCTGTTTTTTTTTTCAGCATAATCACTTTTTTCCAAAACAAATTACTGCTTGATGAGAATTTGGAAGAAGAAAAAAAAGAATATAACCAGGGGTCTGTTCAGACATTTTGTGAAAGATCCTGTTTTAGTAAAATTGTGAAAAAAAATTACTCGTAATTTGTGACTATAAAATAAACATTAAGTCCACATTCTTTCAACCAAGGTCCTGCTTTTCTGAATTTGTGCATATAGGGTCCGGTTATTGCAAAAAAAACTTTTTCAAGAAGTTTTTAAATTGTAAATAGGTACAAGATTATGCTCAGCACCGTAAAATTACAATAAAAAAAATTTAAATTTTCAAAAATAAACAGCAATTGCTGCTTCTAAATTAGAGATGCAACATACAAATATTTGGTATTTAGCCTATACTGCTGAACGCAGAATATTCATTTCGGACGAATAATAAAGCGTCTGCCGAAGACAAAACTTATTCGTTTGCATCCATCTTTCTTGTTTTACCCCCTGGGACGGGTTTATTCGATTAACAAAACAATAATGAAGATAAACAAATTTGTGAAGGGTCCGATTAAAAGAAAAATCATTTTGTGAAGGGTCCGTTTTTAAGTTAAAATATTTTGTGAAGGGTCCGTTTTTATGAAAAGATATTTTGTGATAACAATTGGCTAGATTCGATTTTAGGCATAACAACAAATCGAGGATATTACCGGATGTGAATGTCCAGTGAATTAATTTTCAGATCCATCCCATAACCTACTGTTTAAAACTTTGATAAAATTTAGTGTAAGGGAGTTTACTCGCCAAATTCAATGGTACTAAGTTCAAAGTGGCAGGAGCAAATTATAAGAAAAACTAATCTTATCTTTAGACAGACTTAGTGACAAATAAAGTTTCTGGATCAAGACCTGTATCATATACCAGTTTCTCAAATTGCATAATTTCGATTGCTGTTTAAAAAAGGAGAACTGATTTATGCAAAAGAAGAATATGAAGCATTAAAAGTAAGCAAAATTTTTATTATAGTTTTTCGTTAAAGTTACATTAATTAGAAACTTCTTAAATTTTATGGTAAACCATTTTCTGCCAACACCTTTAGAACAAAATTATAAATTTTAGAGGAAATTTATTCTTATAACTAAGTTATAGCATCAAAGTTATTGATAAGAAAAGCTTAACCTTTTCTTATCACAATATCTTCACACAAAACGGTATTTCATTAAACTGCAATTTTATTTTTAGTTGCCTGGTCTGAAATTTGGAAAACTCAACCCATTAATGCCTAAGCTACATTTTTTTTTTAAAAATTGCAATTATTATTATGAAATTAATTATAATTTAATTAAACAAATTTTTCTAAACTTTGGAATGTAATTCAAAAGAATGAAAAGAAAAACTGCCTATATCTAAAAATCATGTAAGATTTCAGCAACAACAAAAAGGTATTTCTATAATTGTAATTTTCAAAATATTTGTTAGCAAAATTAATAAAGAATTTTTTAATCAATGTCAGGAACAAAAAAAAATTGCATCAAAAAACAACTCTTATCAAAAAATTATTCACAAATAAAGAGATAAAACAGATGTGAAATGAAAAATCAACTTAATTATCTACTTATATAGTTATAAAACCTATTATTTTTACCTTCAACTTATTCATACTTTTTACTTACTAATTATAAGAATTACATAAAACTATATGTGAAGTTAATAATTATATTGATTAAAGAATTCAGCTTGCAATATGCAATTTAAAAAAAACTCTATACAACAAAGAATTAGCAAGTGGATCCCAATATGAATATAACCATTGAAAATAAAATAACATTAAATAATGCCTCAAAAAATGACATTTAAAACACAAAAGATTTTAATTTGATAAATTTTGCATTTCAGTATTTTTCAATTTTACATTCATGATATAAAATAATATTTAATAATTGTTTAATTTTGTAATTTAATTTTCTAATGATTATAAATTTCATATAAACATTTAAAATAGTTTTAAAATTTTACAAATTGTTTGTAATATTTTAAAATTATTTCAGTTGCTAGACTATCTTGATTGATTTTTTTTTTTATTTAAAAAAAAAAAACAACTTTCATTGGTTAAACTTTTTTTGTATTTAAGTTTTGTACATTTTTTATTTCTGAATCCGCCTATATAATGTTAGGTGCTAGAACGTACTAGAGAATGTATTAGACTAGACCTTGAATTTAAAATATTTCTTTATTTTATTTCTAGAGTAAGAAGATTTCTCAAAATATATGAAGCCAATTGAAAATATATGAGACCAATTTTCATTAGAAGTAAATTATTGAAATTTGTTAATCTACAAACTTAATTTTTTCATATACATTAAACATTATCATTTAAAAATTAAAGATATGTGTTAAAAAAAAGACACTAATGGTCTAACTGATTTAATCCTTTAATTCAATTTCCTTTTCAAGACTTTAATTATGAAAGAACTTTCACTTTTCATATTTTTTTAGAAAGGACATTAGCAAAGATGGGCTTTAGTTTTTAAAAAAAAATATATCTGATAATTTGGACAAAAAAAATAAATTATGTTATGGCAATGTTTACAAGAAAAAACAACTTATGTTTTATCAAAATAATCTAAAAAATAAAAGCTTAAAACTAGATATTTGGCAGTCATCTAGTAAATAAAAAATCAAATTATAATTTTATTTTTCATTGTTTAGGCTATTTTATCTTAATTTTAGCTTAATTAAATCAATAATGAATTAATTTTAGCTTTCAGTTCCTAGGTAACTTTATTTTTATTCTAGCTAAAATAAATCGTAGAGTGTGTTTTAACATGGATTAACAAATTATATCTTAAGAAACTGAACAGAAAATAAGTAATAGAGTTTATGATTTATTCAGAAAAACACAAAAAATCCAATTTCTTTGCATTAAATAAGATTTATTTTTATTTTTAAAGATACTTCAAGAACTTTCAAGTTTATAATAACCTTAAATGTTATAAATAAGTAATATAAAAAATGCATCATAACAAAATGCATTTCAAACTATATTATTGCATTAAAATTGTAATACATGCAATATATTCCAATTTATTAACAATGTATTAGAAATGCATCATAATAATTAATTTCATCAACAGTTTCTTTTACTTAAAAAATTTCATATTCAATAACTACATTAAATTTTCATTTTGTTCTTAATCTTTAACTTTCATGTTTAGGTAAAAATTTGAAAATAGCTTGAGAACAATAATCAAAAATTTATATAAAATAAAAATACATTTTGACCTCATTTATAAAACTTTTTTTTTTTATCTTTATTGGTTACTGCAGGTTTTGGCCAAATGAATTGGGGACAGGTCAAAGATCAATTTCAAAAATCTGAAACTTGTTGCTATTAATATTACTTTGCCTAAAGGTAGAAGCTGCATTGATTTTCATGCTTTATAATTAGTACTTCCATCAAAGAAGGGAAAGTGTTCAATACAATTTAGTAGCTTAATAAAAATAGTTGATTAAACAAAAATTAATTTATTGAAGCTTTTAGTTGGGTTTCAACCCAACTAAAGTATAATAATAACTAGTAGTTGAACTATATACTAGTAGTTGAACAGAAAATATTAACTAGTAGTTAATATTTTCTGGCTTAATATAGATAGTACAAAATTTAATGATCTATGATTTGAGCTTTCAAAACATCAATTTATATTTTATGATTTGTTTCGATTCAATAGGTACTGGTAATTATTAAATTGAGTGTCAAATATATTTTCAAAACATTTTAAGAAATCTTTTTTTTAACGCTTTATGGAGTACACAAACAGGAAAAAAACAAGAAGAAAAAAAAAGTCTTCAAGTGACTCCATACAAAACTGTCTTACTCAACTGTAAATTCAAATTAACTGTACATTCAACGAAAATATCTTTAAAAATGAAATAAAAGTTGGTTTGTCTCACCATCGGTATGTTATTAACAGAGACATTTTAAAACATCGTTAGTAGACAGTACTAAATGCTTTACAATTCAAAAGAAATCATTTCAAAATTAATTTTCAGTCCTTTTACAGCATACTTTATAAATTTAAAAAACTTGCATAAACAACAAGCAATTAACTGCCCCTTGCACCCTAAACCCCATTACTTTTCCATGGGTGAAAACCTAAGGGACTATTTGAAATATTCTTCATAAATACACATTCTAAAATAGATCATAAATACAAGATATGTATAAAAATAAAACTTAAAATAATTTTAATCCCTTTTTTTTAAACAACTGCAGCACTATTTATTAATGCTATTAGAGGCATATATATTTACATAAAAATATCAAACATATTAGTTAAAAAGAAGAAAAAACACCTCTCCTTTCCCTTTTAAACAAATTCCTATTTACGCCATTGATAAAATAATCTCGTCGCAGATATTGTTTACTAACGAATTTTAAGTTCAATTTATGGCAATGTGTATTTTACTGTTAGCAGATTAAAAGTAATAGTTTATTAACTTATTAAGATTTCATTAAAATTAACGAAAGACATGTTTAAACTTTCATAAAAGGTACAATTTAAATAAAGGTTTGAAATTTTTTAGAGAAAAAGAGATAAGCAAGAGAAATATCTGCAAGAGAAATATCTAGATATAAATAACACAATATTACTGAATTTTTACATGGCATGGTAAACAGGAGGGGAACATAGTAGAGGCAAATTATAAATTCGTTCTATAAACTTTATCAAATCACTCAATTTCAATATTACTATTAGTTAAGACTAACAAACAGGAGGGGAACATAGTAGAGGCAAATTATAAATTCGTTCTATAAACTTTATCAAATCACTCAATTTCAATATTACTATTAGTTAGGACTAACAAACAGGAGGGGAACATAGTAGAGGCAAATTATAAATTCGTTCTATAAACTTTATCAAATCACTCAATTTCAATATTACTATTAGTTAGGACTAACAAACAGGAGGGGAACATAGTAGGGGTAAGTTATAAATTCGTTCTATAAACTTTATCGAATCACTCAATTTCAATATTACTATTAGTTAGGACTAACAAACAGGAGGGGAACATAGTAGGGGTAAGTTATAAATTCGTTCTATAAACTTTATCAAATCACTCAATTTCAATATTACTATCAATTAGGAATAACAATGACATATTTCTATTGTCGTTTAGACTTATTTGTCACCCCGTATTTTTTTTTATCAAATTTATTTATTATTTTATAATTTAATGAGAATGCTAACTCACTCAGTAACTAAAAAATTGTTAGAAAAATAATTTGAAAGTTAGTATCGTCCAAGGAGTATAATTAATAAGCATAAAGCCATTGAAAACACCGCTTTTTCATAAAATTCAAACTCTGTACGCTGACTAAATCAGCAAAAACAATCGTATGACATGAAAATAGACTTACCAAGGACAGAGAACCGTATGGGGAGTACATGTTGCATTCAAATTCAGGAGGAGTCCAAAAGAGAGAGATTCTCTTTTCGCCAGTAAAAGAAACAAACAAAAACCAGAGATTGAAAGGCGACAACAACAAAAAAAATGAATATCACAGAGGAACTCGTTGATTTCACAACTATACAGTTACATCACAGTA
This sequence comes from Parasteatoda tepidariorum, assembly GCF_982258835.1. Taxonomy (NCBI): domain Eukaryota; kingdom Metazoa; phylum Arthropoda; class Arachnida; order Araneae; family Theridiidae; genus Parasteatoda; species Parasteatoda tepidariorum. Next base: position 31,810,384 of record NC_141761.1, read on the forward strand.
TCTTCAGCAAAAAGGCACAATATCGGTGAATCAGTTATTAAAAAAAAGAACATTTAAGTCATTTTCTGTTATTCCTTGTTTATGTCGGGGCCCGAGCATCTGCCGGGAATGAACTCAGCCTAAGAACTGGATGCGAAGGTGTCTTGCACAGTCCTTCCCCAACTTTGGAAAACTACAAAGAGAAACCGCCCACTCTAGTAGCACAAGAGAGAAACTGAGCTGGTGCCCTCTGGCGTCGTAGGCGGTACCAGTGGATCGTCTGCTTCTTTCTTCCGCGGTGGCTATTTTATTTTTTTATTTATTTTTCTTTATACAAATGGGGTCGTTCATGCATTGCGTTTGAGATAAAAAAGAAAATGCAACGGCGACAGGAACACGCAACCAAATGATCACGCGTCATTAGCTGTCAATATTTTCTGACAAAAGTGAGCGCAGCATTTGATGTTAGTATATGTTTTGCTTCATTAAATTTTTTTGTGAAACAATCCAGTTTGGCTGTAAGTTCCGGTATAAGAAATGTAGTGATGCTCGGCCTTTAAGCAAAAGAATAAATACTTGAGGTTTTGTAAATTGATTTAAACTTTTTAATCCTTGTGTAAAATGCGAAATTTTAGATGCTTTAAAATTATTGCATTATATCATGGACGAACTTTTCATTTACAAATCAAAAACAACTTACACATTTTGCACAGAGCAGGCACACAAATTCGTACTACATCAGTTTTTTCTTGTTTAAAAAAACAAATAAATGGAAATGCACAATTTCAGGTCAAATTATTACTTTTTATTTTATCCATGTTTTTTGGTAAACACGAACGCCTATGTTCCTGATATGAATTTAAAAAATTTAAATAATTGAGTTACCAGTCTTGTAATCTTTAGTTCCCGACAGTTGCTTAGACACTTCATAGGTAAACCTTTTTGTTGCCCTATGCCCCATCAAACGCGGCATTGTCAGGAGGAGGGGGGAAGCAAAATATATAAAAAAAAACTTTTTTTCTCGTAAACGTTAGATACTTTATATAAAGTAATTAACATGGTTTCTTCAGATGTAGAAATTTAAAAAAAAAAAAAAAAAAAAAAAAAAAAAGAGTCTCATGAATGGAACAATTTCCGATACATCAAGTAGATATTAGTGTCAGATGTAATTTTTTAAATAAATTTTAAAAAAAAATTTAAATGAAGTGATATAAATTTTATAAGACATTATTTACGTCTATCTTGTATCTTCCAAATTAAAGGTGTGTCTTTTATAAATCTAATTTTGAAGTTCAGTTCGAAATAGATATCATAATTTTATGCATACATATTTGAATGTGCATGAGTATTCGAAGATCTTAATACTAATTTTAGGGGAAAAGGTTTAATTAAAATAGAAATACAATAAAATTAATGATTTAATTTTTTAACGTATAACTAGTTTTACATTAATCACACAGCAGCTTGTTATGTATTATTCACTGTCCATGCATTCCTAATAATTAAACCAATCTTCACTGATTAAAAGCCAACATAAATAAGATGAGTTAGCTTAATGATTTATAAAAATTTATTTAAAAAGTTAAATTCAAGTGATTATGTTGATACATTAATGACTTTTTTTTAAATAAAAAAAAATTATAATTCATTTATAGACATATATCAAACAAAAATTGTTTCGAGTTAGATGTACTTTAAAATTAGGAGATTGTAGTTTGTTTCCTCACAAAATCTGTTTTTAGAGCTTCATAAATGGTCTGTCCACGGCACGTAGTTTTTTGGATCCCGCTCCAAATTTCTTTAACTTTTGAGAAGTTTATCACATGTAGTTGTTAATCGTTTAACTGCTGTTAATCTAACTGTTGAATTTTTTTATTGATACAATTCATTATTTTCATATGACGTCATTATTCTTAATTTAATAATTTTTAAAATCTTGAAGAATAATAAAATTTCACGATTTTTACAAACTAAAAAATATACCTACTAAATATGGTTAGATTGTTCTACTTTAAATGCAAAAATCAAGTACTCAATTTCTAAATGTATGTTTTATAGGAATTTTTTATTTTGTGGAAAAAGTGACAAAAATTATTGTCGATGCTACGTTTGAATTATGCATTAAAATAAAATTTTTGTTTTCAAAACATTTTAATTCTGCACAAAATCAAAGAAGTTGTACCAACTAAAATCCTGCTGTTTTTTTACGTCAGAACATTTGATTTTTTTGCCAGTTTCCAGGACGGTCGGATCGAGGCGTCCAGTTCATCTTTAAACTAATCTCTTTCCACTTTTAAACTTATTTTTAAACATTTCAGTTTTTAAATTAATCAATAAATACAAATAAAATAAATTCACTTAATAAAAATAATAAGTCTACTAAAATTATATATTGTTAAATCGTATTTTATTAAAGTATTGTCAGATTTTCCGGAATGCGAACTACATTTCGTATCAGATTTATAATTTATGTAATGAATAAAAATTGTGTAAATAAAAAGTTCAGAAACACTAGAAGATTAAATTTGTTGAAACAGTTGAAGGAAGAAAAGATCTTTTTTCGGGTTGCGTCACCATCATAGCAAAGGCCTAAACTTAGATGCTCGCATTTATTCAGTTGTAAAAGCTATCATTATAGACAGATAAGTGAGTAATAAATTAGATTTCATTACAAATAGTCTGGTTCTTCCTTTAATCCCTTCGTCTGTTTTGATAAAAACGAAGTTTTCTTTCTTCATTTTATTTCTAAAATGAGAGAATGGAATTAAGTACCTTGTTTTCTCAGAATTCTATGAGAAGTTATGGGATCATGTAATATTTTGTTCTGTAATGTATAGATAAATAATGCACTCTAAACGACTGTTCAAATTTGCGTAAAAAATATTAGTTCTTATTGTAAATTATAAAAAATAAAAAGAGGAATAGATAACCGCTGTCTATGTGTTATAATTAAATTTTGCAGGAAAATAACCAATTCAAATGTAATAAAAATGGAGAACTATTTCAAAATTGTGCTAATTCAAATCTTTTATTTTATCGTTATTAGAATCGTTTGCTAAAACAATTGTGTTCTTAATTTAAAATATCGTTTTTTTTATGAAGAAAAATGACACTTTTTGGTTGGCTTTCTCATTTTACCTTGTATTTTTAGAAGTTGAGGAAGATTCGAAGCCAAATTTTATTTTAACAAGCATATTTCTGATTTAAAACTAGAAGACAAAATTATCTTACTCCTCCACATTAACGAAAAGAATTCAAACGATATTTAACATTTATCTCGTATGGAATTATAACCAACTAATCTTTTAAACACCAACGAAATTTTAAATTAGTTTGCCTCAAATTATTATTTTGCAAAAAATAGAATTTCTTTTCTAATAGAAATTATCATTCTCAGGAAACTGAATTGTTGTTTAATATCTCTAAAAGAAAAGTCATAAAACTTTAGAAAAGAATAATATTAAGAATTAAAACCCAATTACAATATCCATAAGACGGTTCGCAGATTTCATACTCGTATTATGATATATAAGTATTTTTTAATGGTTTTTAAAATTGTTTTGACAACAGACTTTCTTTAATATAAATCAAATATATTTAATGGTTTTAAATTAAAATAGTGTTGAATAACTTTAAATCGAGAATCAGACTTGTGTCAGCAAGATAAACAATTATTATCATTATAGTCGAGATACAAAATTATTACGTACATATTGCATTTTTTAAATAATCATGAATATTATTCAAATTAAAAAGCTACATTGCATAATCACTATTTAGTTTAAATAAATCTCTAGCAAAATCGTTAACACTAAACGGTAAATCAGCATAAAATAACGTAAAAGCTACGTATATTAAACACAAATAAACAAATTCGATAGTCAGACTATCGTTTGGACAATATAAACGAGTAGTCTATGTACAAAATTATTAGGTACTATAATGACGGAATTCATTGAAATTAAAATCATTGAATTCAATGATTTTAATCATTGAAAATTGAAATTGAAAGACAGCATTCAAATTAAAAGACATTCATTCTTTCAGTGAAATTAAAAGACAGCATTGCTTAACCCTATTTAATTTATATAAATTTTCAGCAAAATTGTTAACATATTTCGAATTTAGTTCTTTATTTATTTATAATATGTTGCCGTAACTTCTGAAATGTAATAAATAATTTACCAGCGATAATTGAAAAAAAAAATGTATTCGTTCAACAAAACGCCTGGGAGATACGCAATAAAAATAAGTTTAATAAGGAGATGTCTTAGCAATAGTGATAATAATAATTTAAAAAATAATCATTTAATTAAATAATTCAAAATTATTAGTTCAAAATTACTAGTTTGTTTAATTCGCAAATTAGTACATCTTAATCAAATCTTCCTTTGAAAACTAAGATTAATTTGTGGTATCATATGTTCCATTTAAAAATATAAATTGTAGTACCACATAAAATTTCACACTCACTGTAGTAATTGAACTAGAGGAAAACAAGTTATTCATAAAGGTTGGAGTAAGAAATTTTATGTATACAGAAATTACAAATAATAAAACATAAAAATATTCTAGAAACAAAAAGAAATTTATGAACATTTTGTGTAGAATCTTTAATTAAAAATCGCATTTGTAAGTGCCCCATAAAAATAATTTTAATAAACAGAAGTTTCATGTCGAAAACAGTAATTCATAATTTTGCATTGAATAAAAAATGCTTTTCTGTATGAAAAATTTGATTAACTAAAAGAAATTTTATGTAAACTTAAAAAATTTTATGAATACTGGGAATTTTATAAGGAATTAACAAAAATTGTTGTATTATTTTAGTCTTGTCTAATTGTTGTATTAATAATTACAATATCCATAAAACGATTGTATGGATAATCGGATTCTTGTATGAGTAATTTTTAATGTTTAATAAAAATGATATGGTTAATTAACCAATTGATGTTTTATTTTAAATCGTGAGAATTTATTTAAATATATTTTATAATTTTCGACCTCTTAGCTGACTGGAAATTGGAATAAAGTAATGAGTTTTGGTTTTTTAATCATCTAAAAATACTTATTTGTATGACAACTCTCAAAAAATATTGTTATTTTCAGTGAGCAATTTCGCACATCTCTTCAATAAATTAAGAGATGATAAAATACAAACTATTTTCACAAATTAAATAACTTACATTTAATGAATTAACAAAAATATCCAATTGTCAGAACTCGCTATTAGCAATAAACAGATTTAAATATACATAAGTTATTACTACGATATTATTTATTACTTTATAACAGTAATAAATAGATAAGATGTCTTATAAAAAAAAATAATCCATCAAAAATAAGCATTCTGGTTTGTCATTATAAAATTACAAACCAGAAAGCTTCATCGATTTATTTTTGAACAAAATTATTATTTACGAATGCAATTTATTATTTAATAAAAATTTTATGATATTTATTGAAATTTAGAGTAAATAAACAAGACATTCAGAGATTGTCACGCTATTGTTGTTTCTAATATCAGATGGTGTAGTTTTATAGGAATCAAAATAAAATGAGAAAAACTATAACAGATTACATTATAATAATGTAACAATGAAATAAAGATCTATGGCTGCATTTCAATATACATAAAAATTTTAATCAAAAGCAACATAACTACGGGGCTAGTTCCACTGACCAAATTAACTAATTAAATTTGCATAATGCATTAAGAATCGTGATAATTTAAATTTAACGCCATAATCTATGAGTATGAATTTAACAAAATCAAAAAATTAGTGTAAATAGACATAACAGTTGCAATAAACTATTATTAATAATAAATTTATTTTGAAGATGATACCAAGAAGTAAAAATATATTTTTGCACTAGTACTACTGGAAAGTGTATTGTACCATTGTACCATAATACTAAAGATTAGGTTTACTATCTCTTATTTTCTATAAATATGAATCAATTTGTTTTTAAAATTTTGCACAATTTACAAACTACTACCGATGACTAAAAGCCATATAATTTCTGTCAGAAAATACTTTTTTTTAACTCAAAATAACATATCATATCTAGGTTTTACGAGAAATTAATTATGCATCCATGGTATGTTTGTTGTAAACAATTTAAAAAAGATTTCATAGCATTTCCTGTTAAAAATCATGCTCCAAAATAAAATAAAAAAAGACAGCAATTTTACAGAAATTCATATAATGATTCATATGATGAATTAAATCATAGCAATTTCTGTTTGAAGCCAAAGTGCTATAAACCAATGTTTTATTAAGATTCTATGTTAGAAATATTTTCAAAACTATTTTCCCTTCTTGCTTCCACTATTTATTTTGAACATTTACAATTTAATTTTGTGCAAGAAGTTAATTAAGTAAACACTTAAAGTTTGAACCTAAAAATCTATAAGTAGATTCAATACAATTTTTATTCCTTTTCTCACTTTAAGGTTTTTCTCCCTCTAAATAAATAAAATAATAGCACAAAAATGCGCAACGACAAATTAAGTCGCTTTTTAGACTGTACAATTTTGTACAGTAATAATTCCTGATTTGTGCATTACTTGAAAAGTAATTTTAACCCATTTCGTATCGAAAATATGAATGCAAAATTTTTTCATACGAAGTAAACAGCCTCAATCAGCCTATGGCCAGACTTAGGCAAACACTTAAGCTATTATGCAAGTTAGTCACTACTTACAATTTCAGTTCGATGAATCAGGTAAAAATTTCATCGTAATTTCTGAGCACACAACATTAGGAGGAAATCAGAACTGCAAAAAATAACTTCGATCGCTTAGATGGGTAGAAATCAAATAGACGACTGAAACAAGAACAAAAAGATGAGATCGTGAATTCGGAAAAGAACGAGTTCATAACTGGTGGCGAGCTCAGGTAGAATCACGCGACGGCGAAAAAACACGCAAGAAGATTTCTAGAAACACAGAAAGGTATGTTATTTATTTGGCGCACAATGATTAGATTTGATATAAATTATTTAGTGACAAACAACTATCACTTCATCGATAACTGTTAAAAAGGGGGATACCAAACTAAATTCATCATATTTTAAATTTATGACTTTACAGTTAGGCTAGTTGTTTTCCATTCCAGTTTTAAAGTAGAAAATTAGAAACTCTGATAATAAGAATTTAAAAAATCGTTTGCCAGCTGACATTAAAAGAATCGTTTGCCCAAATAATAATGAAACACGTTTTAGAACAAAATTTCGTTTTTACATGCATACTATATTTACAAATTTCCGTAAAATTCAGAGAGATAATTGTTAATTTATACAGCCAGAGTCTTTCTTCGTAATTATGAAACAAAAATATCATTAAGTCATTTTTCTATTCCTTTTGACTCTTTAAGATGAAATTTTTTAGTGATAGTCATATGTAACGAGTGCTATATGCATAAGTGGTATATGATAGTGTTGACACAGCAAAAAATCAACTCAATTTGCATACAGTTGTCTTTGCGTTTTAGTGACAAACCCTTACTTCTAGATACGATAAGGGGCGTCAAACAGAAGATACTTATTTATGTTACCATATTACATAACATCAGTTATATTAAATGAGTAATTATAATATTTGTGGAAAAGATCGTGGTATTTTAGAGAAGAGAACGCATGCCTCCCAATGAGGTGAACTGGATTTGAATCCCAGCTATGACCCGTCGATACGAATTCCTCAGTCGGCTAGCACCGACCACAGTGCTGACGAAAAATATGCTCAGTGGCTGACGGATCATGGGTTCGAGTCCCTTTGCCGTCAGGCTAGCCGTGGGATATATATATATATATATATATATATATATATATATATATATATATATATATATATATATATATATATATATATATATATATATATATATATATATATATATATATATAAAGCGTGAATTTTTACGAAATTATTATATGAAAATGCATGAAAAATTATTTTAAAACAGAAGAAAAAAATTCTGATTTTCATTTCGCTAAAATGCAAAGTTGCCATTATTTTGTTTTAAAAAGTGCTAATTAACGCGATCTGTTTTAATTTATTAGTTTTCAAAATGCAAAGTGGTTGATTCGAAATCACGTATTTTAAGGGACAAAAAGCATTAAAATTTTTGTGAACATTATTGTCAAAAATAAGTTAAGTTTTATTGTTTTCATCCCACTGCTTATGGAAAAAAAATTTTAAAAAATGGGCCAATGGATAAAAAGTTTTTTTTTTCTTTCTTTTCTCTTCTGTAACTTCACGGAACTTAAACCGTGGAGGAACGAATCACAATTTTAATACAGTCCCCTATCATTGGCAAACACCATGTGTGTAATTCAATCACGTTAGCTGGGTGTTTTCTGATAAAAAGAAAAATAAAAGCAAGCAGGAAATTTTAGCACGAGGGGGACATTACGGGGTTCTCCTGATTAAGCTTTAACCCTGCCCTAGAGGGGAAGACGAGATTTATCAGGAGGTGTGGCTGGAAAAAAAAAGAAAAAAGATTTGCAGCTAGTACGGAGAAACACCCTGCTGAGGAACTTTTTTCTTTTCTAATTGGAAAAGAACGCGAAGAGCGTATGGTTTTGAGGGCAGTATCCTTTACTTGCAAGGAAAGAGTTTAAATTTGACTTCAATGATCATGACACATATATTTGAATCCACCTAGTTGCCTTTGTTATGGAAGTTTTTTGAACAGGGCGTATTTAGGGTTAAGTTATGTTTCATGATGGATGAGAAATATATACCGTGTATTTTTAATGAACATGAAACTGTTCAACTGATATTTTATTTATTAGATACTGCACGCAGCATACGTTAGAACAAGGTTTTAAATTAACAGTAATATCCGGTTCTTTTAGAACATATTGTTCTTCAAGTGTTTTAAAGTGCCCCGCACCAATTACAAACAAATTGACTTTCCATGAATTTGGCAGAATTTTAGATATTTCAGCTAGCTCTTTGTCTAAAAATATTCTAACTGTTCTAAATGTCTAAACTGTTCAACTGATATTTTATTTATTAGATACTGCACGCAGTATATGTAGGCTTTAAATGAACAGAAATATCCGGTTCTTTTAGAACATATTGTTCTTCAAGTGTTTTAAAGTGCCCCTCAGAAATTATAAGGAAATTGATTTTCCTTGAATTTGGCAGAATTTTAGATATTTCAGTTAGCTCTTTGTCTAAAAATGTTCTAACTGTTCTAAATGTCTAAACTGTTCAACTGATATTTTATTTATTAGATACGGCACGCAGCATATGTAGGCTTTACATGAACAGAAATATCCGGTTATTTTAGAACATATTGTTCTTCAAGTGTTTTAAAGTGCTCCTCAGAAATTAAAAGGAAATTGATTTTCCTTGAATTTGGCAGAATTTTAGATATTTCAGCTAGCTCTTTGTCTAAAAATATTAAACAAAAAGTACCCGAGACGTCACATATTTTCAGACTGCTGAATAGGTTAGTGTATAGAGCACAAGATTTTCGAATATCAGTAATTTTTAATCTATCTAATCAAGTTTGATCAATTAGCACATAAATCCTACGCTGAAAAACGTTTAACAAAAGAAAAAATAATAATTTATTTCCCTCTTAAGTTTCATTAGATTTTGAAAATAATGAAATAATCAAATTTTTTGTTGAATCTTTTAACATTTTTATTTTATAACATTTTAAAACATGTTTTTAGCGTAACAATTGTGAAAAATATTTTACAAAATCCCAACCTAAAAAGCAGTCATGATTAAGCAAAAATCGTTCATTTTTATTTTTTTCTCACATCCTGAAATTTTTGCAATTCTTTATTTTGATTTTGCATTACGTAAATAGATGTGGTAAAAATCTAATGATATTTAAAATATACATATTATCATAAATCAACTTCAATGTGCATGTTAAAAATGACAACACCAGCATATATAAAAGAAACTACACTTACCAAAAAAAAATATTGTTGCCAACGTAGTCAGATTATTAATTTTTATGAACCAAATTAAGCATTAAAACACTCCTCTTAGCCACACCTGGCCAAGAATGAGCGGTCATTCCATGGGTACAAAAAGTAAAATTACCAATTGGTCAACAATTTTACCGTTTTATTTACCTTTTTTTATATTTTTAAACACATTTACCGTACCGGACTAATTATTTAACTTTTTCTTGATCTTGTTTTATACTACAGTAAACATACGTTGATGTTTAAGGGAAACGTCATACTTTTAATTGCTCCTTTTACGAAAAAGGTTGATTAAAATGATAAAATCTTGCTATCCCAAATTTGTCGAATAAAATTACTTATTATTCAGAATTTTACATTCCGATGGGTGGAATAATTATTCATTATGAAGTTAATCATTATAACCAGTTATTATAATTAATGAATGATTAATCGATATAAAAAGAATTGGATTAAGGCAACATTTTTAGGGGTTTTCTTACATTAATTTGTTTCCTATTTTATTTAAAATGACACGCTAAAGTAATAAAATCGTGAAGTTCTCAATTCCTCGTTTTTTATACACAGTTCGAAAATAAAACTACCTTTGACCCAATGTTGGAGTTTTTAGACATAAGGAATGAATCTTACTGGTTCGAGGGAATGACCTCAAATATGATAATTAGTAGATATTTTAAGTTATGAAATCAGACACAAAAACGTACTTTCTCTGGATTAACGTACCCGAATTTTAAATATCTGACTTTTTTTCAAAATTCGATTTCTCAGGAACTGTGAGACCGATTTCGTGCAAAATTTGTATTTTTGCCTTATAAAATTGTCTCAAAATTTTTTCTGCTATAACCAAAAGAAATAATAAAAAATTATAAATAATTATTCAAGATTATTTTTTGAATGGGATTATCGTTGCATTAACAAATTTTATATATTGTGAACAAAAATTTTAAAATTCACTTAAAAAGTTCTCGAGACAGGGCGAAATACACAAAATGTAAAATTAACATTAAGGGGCCCCAACCTACGATCGTTCTTCTGAACATACTATTGGGACCATAATCCCAGGATTGCGGCTACCCCTTAAATATTGTTAATAAGAAATCCATCGAATAAAATGTATGTTTATTCAGAGAAAGTGCGTTTTTGTGTTTGTTTCGTAATTTAAAATATCGTCTGATATTTGAGGTCATCCCCTTGAACCATTAAGATTTATTCCTACTATGCGAAAATCCGATCATTAGAACAAAAATGATTCAAGGTATTTCGTTTATATATTTATTTTTTATATATATTTTTTTTACCCGAACTGTACAATAAACTAAACAGAAAAAGTATCACTCCGAATAACTTTTGTTCTAATGATCAGATTCACGTGTTAAAAACTAATCTTAATGGTTCAAACGGTTCTTCATTAATGGTAATTAATTAAAGCTTACTATTAATTAAGTTACGAAATAAGACACATAAAAATACTTTCTCATCAATTAGTATAGACGAGCCAGGAAAGCGGTCGAAAGTTTAGCCGCTTTATACATTTTCACATTTTGCACATTTTTTCATATCTGAAGAACTTTTTAAGAAAATCAGAAACATTTTATTTAAAAAAAAAAAAATTTATGTATCGTTCATAACCAATTTTGTGTGAAAATTATTTTTCAAAAATTATTTTCTATTTTGCATTATATAAAAAAAAAAAATTTTTTTTTTTAATTGTAAGTTATGATGAAATTTCAAATGTCATAGTAAAAAAAATTGAAAAAATTTAGTCGATTAGTTTGGAGTCGATTCAGTTTTTTGAATTTTTATAAGTTCAATTTTCATTTCTCAAAAACTATTCGATTAATTTCAAGCAAATTTAGTAATTTTTTACTTTAAATTGTACAGTTCAAAATAAATATTTAATAAAAATCATTTTTTACATGGAACTATCTTCTGTTATGTAACATTGTGTATTGTTTATTTTTCCTATTCAAAATTGTGACAAATCATCCTAGTCATTATCTTTACCTTTAATGATTTAAATCAATTTTTTTTAATTAAGTAAATGCGATCAATATTTAAATCGTAAACACTCTGCTTTACATGTCTTAAATAATTCAACAACAAAAGCTAAAAATTGAAAATTAGAAAAAGATTTTAAAAAGTCGCCATTATTAGAATCATATTTTCAACAAAAAAAATAATAAATAAAATAACTAGATAAAATAAAAATATAATAATAATCTATTTCTAAATTAACGTTTTTGCATTTTAAAAAAAAAAGTATACTAACATTTTTCGATTTTATTAGTTATTTTGCAACTTAAGGAATTTATGCAAATTTTTATAGTTCGTTTCAACATATTTCTTATACCGTAAAAACAAAAAATATGGATGTATATTCTTTTTTCTTTCCATATTTTAAAATAATGAGACAACACCCTTAATTTCAACATTACATCAACATAAGGGCACCACCCTTATTAAAGTATGCACGCGTCATTTAATTGATTGGCATAGAGAGTTTTAAATCGAATTTTAAACAGCAAAAATATTCCTTCGATCTATACATGTAATATGACATGACCCATATTTAATTTAATAATCCACCATTTTTTTTCCAAACAGAGTAAGAAGAAATAACAGCAACACAATTAAAAATTATACTTCATTATGAATATGCAAAGCTATAAAATTTCATTTAATAATTGCTTTTATGTTCAACTCTCAGTTAACCCGCAGATGTGTATTCATTTTGACCGCCCTAAACATATATATCATCTATATAGTTTTTTGGTGTGAAATAATGTTGAAAAATATGTAAAATACTAGTAAAAAGTTGGAAACATTCAAAGTTGCTTGGAATACTTTTCTATGTCATTTTTAAATGTGAAAAAAAAAAAAAAAAATTCTGCGAAATTAGTCCGATTTTTTCAGAGTTAGAAACTGACAAGACGAAAAAAAACACTTAAAAATCAAGGGATAATTTAGAATATATTTGAATAATTTCATGACAAATGTTAACCATCTAGAATTTTCGCACTTTTTTAATAATTTAATCTATCAATAGGATAAACAATATTAACATCAACAAAATATTGATAGAAATGAGCACATAGAATAACAATGTCAATAAAATAATGATGTATGATTGTATTAATAGTAAGGAAATAGCTTTTGAGGAAATTCAGCATTATCGTTCAAATTTGCTTCAATGTGGCACTAAGTTGAACCATTTTGTAATACTTCTTTTGGTTACACAAAACTATAGTTCAACTTGAACCGATACATGGTTCATTTTAACACCGTATTTTGGTTAAGGCAAATTTACATGATTTTATCGTTCAAGAAACCCATGTTTTGGTTCAACGTTAAATCCGTTTTTACGGGATTGCTGACATTGAGGGGGATTATAAATTATCGACTATGTCAACCTTAATCTATCAAGCTAGAATCAAGTTAACATGACTTATATACTAGTGATTTGGTATTTAATATTTGTAGTGGTAGTTACGCCACAACATAACAAATGTCTCTAATGTTTTGATTAATTCCAGAATTGTTTCAGTTGAAAAAGTTTTTTAAAAAAATGTGGCTCAGTGATTTCAGTAACTGTCAATAATTTTAATCGCCTTATTCAAGTGGGCTACAATAATAATTCAAATTTTGAATGGTATAATGGAGACTATATCAAGCTGTTAAATTTTGAAGCAAATCGTTTAAAAATTTATGGAGTTACCGCGCTTGTCGTTTCCTGATATTTCAACAAAAAAAAAAAAATTTCTTACAATACCGACCATAAGAGCATTTTGTTTCGCATATTTCATTAAATAGTTTAAATTTAGTTCAAAAAAACGTAGGCTGATGTTAGAACTATGTAGATATTTTTATGTTGGGTTTATGTTTCTAGTATGTAATGTTTTTATTCATGATACAAACTTACATTTTACAAAAAAAGTCTAGACTTTTTTAACCCACTCTTTCAGTGAGAAATGATTAATGAAAATTCTAAGTTCAAAACTTATGGCATATAGTACTTATTGTATCGTATACACTTTTCTTCATTGGGAGGCGAGCTCTCATGCAATACCTCCTAGAAAAGGGAAGGCCTCAGCCGCACGGGTTACCATAAACAAGAAATTTGATCCTTTAGTAGCCCAAACATAATGACATATTTCGTATTTACCACCACAACGCAGCTTTGTAGCCTGAACGTAGCGACATCTTTCTTATTTTTCATCCACTGCGCAGTTTATGTTCGCTACGTCGGACTACTAAATTGATCAGTACTTAGGCCTTCTTTCTTCTAGGAGGTGTTGGCTCAAGTGAATGTGATTCAAATTAATTTTTTCCGCTACTAATGTAATAATTTATGTGTCTATCTTTGCAGAAAAACAATACATGCAAGTATTTTAAGTTAACCCTTTAAAAAAATATATGTTTACCAAGTTGAAAAACATTAAAAATCATACACACATAAAGAAAAAAGTATCAATCTGTAGAAAATTGACTACGTCTGATAGATATCCTTAAAAAACAGTTCTCAGAACACCGGCTTCGAATTTATCTATTCAACTTAATAAAAAAACATGAGCATTCGACCAACACCTACAAAAGGCAAGGAGAATAATAAAAATAAAAAAAGAAAAGAAAAGGAGGATGATAGAATAGGTGGGGAAATTTTGATGCTTTGAGGCGCAGTCATCCTTTGCAAAAAGGAAAAAATGTTTCAATCTGGATTAGCGAGGTGGTCTTTAGTTTTAGTGCGATGATTTATGACAGAAAACGTTCATAAAAATGAAAAGGATCTACAATAAATGTAAAGGTTTTTTTTTTCTTCTTTAAGATGGAGGTGTGGTAAAATGCTGAAATGATCTCGCCCAAACCTCACTTGAACCACGTGCAGAAGATCTTATACTGGCATATGATTGACGGCGCGCGTGACATCGCAGGAGAGTGGAATACCTCTTGCTAAATGAACTGTGATCCTGTCACGTAGAAAGTTGCTAAGTACTTCAGCCTAATACAAATATCTGAGAAGAATTATTAATTGCCATATCCTAATTCCATGACTTTCGGTCATAATTCTGTAGTGCTACAAGTATTTAAATACGCAGAAGTAGGACTTACACGTCGCTTTACTCAGACAAAAAAGGCAATTTAAAACAACATTCTATCAAGAACAAATAGTCTTTATAAATCTTCATTGAAAGTTTTTGTTAATCTTCGTTTATTAAAAGTCCGCTGTTTAATGTAAACAAGGCAGAAAGATCTCGGAAAAAGAATGTGTTTAGAAATTAGAGCAGAATCCCTTTAAAAGAATTATTAATTGCCATATTCTAATTCCATGACTTTTGGTCATAATTCTGTAGTGCTACAAGTATTTAAATACGCAGAACTAGGACTTACACGTCGCTTTACTCAGACAAAAAGGCAATTTAAAACAACATTCTAGCAAGAATAAACTTTATAAATCTTCATTGAAAGTTTTTGCTAATCTTCTTTTATTAAAGTGCTCGCTGTTTAATGTAAACATGGCACAGAGATCTCAGAAAAAGAATGCATTTAGAAATTAGAGCAGAATCCCTTTAAAGACTGCATTTATTATGCAATTAATATAAGTTAATCATTAATTCAACGATAACTTAGTATGATGGCTGAGGAAAGACTCTTGCAACTCAAACTCGCTTTATAAGCCTAATTTTGGAAAAGAACTTGCAAGTTTTATCGGGATAAACCCAAACTCAAATCGTAAATGGACTTGCAAGATTTCGTGCAACACAAGACAGTTTCTGCTTATGAAATCAGTTTGTAACGGGGCTTAATTTTAAAAATCATAAAAGGTTTAGCTAGAATAATTAATCCAAGCACTTATAATCAAACAGTTTTCTAATACACCGTTTTAATTTATCACTCGTTTCTGCCACAGCTATTTTTTAGAAAAATCAAAAACTTCGCTCACTAACCCTTTTATTGCTCCGCACCCATCTTTGTTTATTAAGGCAAAACACAAAAAATTCTTTCAAAAAAAAAAAATTGTTCCATTATTTTTAATATTATTTTATTATCATCCATAACGTGAAAAATATTCATATCTTTATCAGTTGCGGATTCAAAGACAATCTGTAAACCCCAGAACAATGCTGCTGAAATCAACATGCCCTTCCCACTACACTGTAAAAACTGAGGTATAATAACTAACCAAATTTGGTGTTATAAAACTCCAAAAATTGAGTGAATGAATATTTTATTGCAATTTAATACATAATAGAGTGTTCATACACGCATTTTAAACTGAACAGTAATGACTGAGAAAGCTTGCACCAAGATCAGATGCATTTACTCCATCAATGAATTATTTCGCCAATTTTGGCAACCGTTTGGGAAGCGTCAGATGAAAACGATAGATTTTGCAACCGAACACGAGGTGAAAATTTATTGTTTCACCAGAAACAGAAGTAAACTGTTAAAAGATCCATGTGTGTTTTTAGTTATGTGATAAAGATAATTATGTTCTCATCTCATAAATCTGTCAAATGTACTAAACAGTTTAATAATATTTAATTTCTATTTGATTCTGTTTTGTTAAGCCTAGTTCGAATTCATTTCAACAATCGAGCAAGAGGTGAAAATTTATTATTTCACCAGAAACAGAAGTAAACTGTTAAAAGATCCATTTGTGTTTTTAGTTATGTGATAAAGATAATTATGTTCTCATCTCATAAATCTGTCAAATGTACTAAACAGTTTAATAATATTTAATTTCTATTTGAACCTGTTTTGTTAAGCCTAGTTCGAATTCATTTCAACATTTTCTCTATGTGGTGTGTATGCGTATGTCAAATTATCAAACTGATAGTAACATCCTAAATTAATGTTTCTTACTTTATATTTTATCGTAAAAATAATTTTACTGAGTGTAATAATAAATTTCAGTTTTACTAAAAATTAAAAATGGTGGCAGCTACTTAACAAAAAGTTATGATGCTTCACAACACCAATAACAATACTCGGTTCTTGGTGCAGTGAAACACCAAGAACCGAGAGTTATGTATGATGTTACACTACACCGCTTTGGCGTAAAGTAGTTACCACCATTTGTGTTGAGATGCACTTAAATTTTCTACAGCATAGGTACATTTGAAGAACGAACCAACTGGTTGCCAGAACCAGCTTTTAATTATTAATTAAAAAAAATCAGATATGAAACTGTAGTATTTTCCGATGGAAAGCAAGAAGTGAAAATAAATGAGTTATAACACTTAAAATGGCATTAATCTGCGGTATAATTAAAATGATTTGAAAATAAACGATATTATGAAAAAGTATTTGTTTTCAAAAGCGTCAAATTTTTACTCTCTGCATTTTTTTATATTTTTTATTGTAGTAAAAAATTAATTACGAATGAAAACTCAAGACCAATAAATTTATTTTATAACCGGCATTGAACAACCGAGCCAATTCTGAGTTTACGACAATCAATGTTCAACTCCATAGCGTAATTATTTTGAGTCCCACCCAGAAAACAAGGGAACTCCTCAAGCATCGGACAAACCAGCCTTTGTGGAGGACTTTTTGATGGAAGTAACTCACATTTGCTTTACACGAAGGGGAAAAAACACGAAAACCTCTCACGGTTAGCCTGACGGAAGGGAGATTCTAATCCATGATCCGTCTATCGCTGAGGATATTTTACGTCAGCACTGTAGTTTGTGCAAACCGGGAGCAGAATTCGTATCAACCAGCCACCGCTGGGGTTCGAGCCTGGGTCGGAACGCAACGCTCTATCCCCTGAGCCATCGAACCTCCGAGATAATAATTGAAGTAATTCTCAATAACTTTCGGCCAAATTATAATGTTTTGAAAATAATCGGCAATATGCACGAAAAAAAAAACATTCTGCTCTTTCAGCCTGTTAATATCTTAACTAACTATCTAAATTTTTCTGAAAAATTTAGATAAATTAATTACAATGTAAAACTGAAATGAATTAATTAAAGTAAATCCCAATGACTTTAGGCCAAATTAAAATGTTTTGAAAGTAATTACATTATGCACAAAAAAGAAAAATCTGATCTTTCAATGTTAAAACTTTTAACTCGCAACGAAAAGTTTCTGAGTAAAGATACAATTAATCACAAAGCAAAACTCAGGTTTATAACTGAAGTAAATCTCAATAACTTTCAACCAAATTAAAACATTATGAAAATAATTGGCATCGTGCGAAAAGAAAACAGCTCTTTTATCGTGTCAATTTTTAACTATCTACCTAATTTTTTCAGGTACAAGTAAATTAAAGTGACACTATCAATTAATAATTGATGGCCGGGATAGCTTGGTCGGTAGGGCGCTGGGCCCATATCCAAGAGGTCGTGGGTTCGATCCTCGCCGGCCGAAGACTCCCCGTGTAGTAAATGGTGACTGATGCACGTTAAATCTGTCGAGTCTCAAAGTCCTCCATGTTCCCACAACAAATCAATACCTCTGGGGGTACTGATCCAGGAGTTTCCTTGTCTTCTGGATTGGTTTAAAATTACAAGGCTACGGAATTGAACGTAAGTAGTCGTAAACCCATGAAATTGGGTCGGCTGTTCAACGACGGTTATAAAATAAAATAAAATTAATAATTGAAGTAAATCCTAAAAACTTGTGGCCAAATTAAAGTCTTCAATTTAACTCTCCGCCTAAGTTTCTCTGAAATGTAATGGTACATTGATCACGTAAGAATTGAATTAAATCGCAAGTTGTTGATTTCAATAAAACTTATAAAATTGACATTGTAAAAGACAAGTTACACCACTCCAATATTTCCAATAAAACAGAATTTTTACAACATACAGATAGATTATTTTTAGATCAGATTGAGAAAAAAATAATAAATATAAGTTCAATAACCAACGTATTAAATTACTATTTGTATTGCAGAAAGTCTATTTTTATTGTTGATGAGAGAAAGAATTTAATGAACGAAATGATAAATAAAATTCTGTGGATATTTCTATTTTTAAAAGGAAGAAAAAAGAAAGCAATATGAAAACACTTACTTCTCAAGTTTTATGATGGAAGTGCACCAAATATAAACTTAATGCAACAAAAATTAATAAACGTTAAAATTTACGATCGAAACACAAATATTTTGATAGATTTTTATACGTTTTCTGAAGGTTAAAAATAAGGTTTCAGTTACACAAAAACGCTAACCATTGATGGGACATAAGAGCAATTCAGGTGATTCTTCATCAAATAAGATTTTCAATTTATTTACAGTTTTCGAGGAATCCGAAGATCTTACACGATAATTAATTACTAAAATCATTTAGAAATAATGCTTCTAAAAATTTTATAATTACAGAAAGGTACAGAACACATTTTTAGATGCATTATGTATATAATACACATAAGAGTCAGTCAAGTTACATTTACGATACAACATGAAATAAGAACCATTAATTTAGGATGCACTCATACAATATTTCTTAAAATAAAAGTATCAAACAGAACTGAAAGAATATTAACATGAATTTAAATTAGGCTTGAAAAAATCGAAGCTCATGAAAATTAATTAGTATAAAATTATTTAATGCGATTGGCAGTTTGATGTAAATATTCTTCTGATAATATAATTATCTTCATAACACAACTAAAAATATGCATGACTTTTATAATATTTTACTTCAGTTTCTGTGGAATGGAATGTTCAGCATTGTGCGAGACAGAAAAAAAATTTCACATTCTCGTCCTCGATTAAGAAACAACATACCTTTGTAGTCAGACTGTTTCCAAACATAAGTCAAAATTGACGAAAATAATTATCGAATTAGTGAATGTATTACACAAAATTAATGATTCATACTTTATAATAACTCGTAAAAAATAACATTACTAACTCTTATATGTTCTTTATCTTACTATAATTATAAATATTTGTGTTACTAAAGACCAAAAAGGATTGAAGGAATATTGCAAAAAAATTTTTTTTTACCCTACTTGACTCCAAGTAGTGTAAAAGAACATTTTTTGTATTTCACTAAGCCAGGAACTCGGCCAAGGCCTAGGTTCTGCACTACACCACTTTCGTGTTAAATACTTGCCACCTTTTTTGCTGATAACACTAAAATTGCTTACAGTGTATAAGCATTTTAAAGTAATTTTACTGACACTTATTTGTATCCTATCTTACTGTACATATAAACTTTAGGGTTACTGAATAACTAACATGGTTGCGGACTGCCACCATTTTTTGTTGTTGTTAAAATACGTTAATTATTTTTGCAATTTATATATTTCATCTAGGGAAATATATCTAAAAAATTTAGAAACTAATTAGTGTTCTTTATAACTTGAACGCACCCTTTTATTTATTTATTAATTTTTTTAATGGGTTTTAAACTTTAAAGACGTTGATTTTCTAAGGTGAAGACCTGAAGTGAAAATGATCAAGCATGTTTTTTAAAATCCCTTTTTTCTTTTAACAACTTTTGCCTAATTTTTTTATTTATTTATTTTTAATTATTAAATAGATTTCAAACTTTAAACCGGTTGAATTAATATCAAGTGAAAATGAGCGTGCTGTGTTTTTCTTATAGTCAAAAATAGCTTTTCTTAGATTAATGTAAACATTAAGCGAACAAAAACAAGATATTGCCATTTAAGTTTTTTATTGATTGTTATAGTTTCTTTCAGTAATCATCAGTCCTAAATTTTAAATAGATCTAACTGTAAGCGAATGTTTTTCTCGTTATAACTAAATTATATTGAGAATAAGAATTTGGAAAATACGTCAGAAATCTTGATTCAAATTTCATCCATTCTTGGAAAGAACAAAAAATTTTAATTCGAAATTCATTCACCCATATTAGCGATTTATTGGGTGTTGCATAACATGTTTCTTTTTTAATTCCTATTTATTTTTTATTCTTAATTTTTGAAAAAAAGAAAGGCATTAAATATAAATGGAAAAGCAACACTACTTGAACATACAGTTTGTTTTCTCTCTCTTTATGTATCTATATATTATTATTATTATTTTACATGTCATTTAATTTTTGGGTTAGCAAGAGCGATGTGTAGAGAATAATACTATAGTATATAATAACACAATTATAGCAAATTACAACTAAAAAAAATTAAAATAAATAAAGCTTTCTTTCTTTAAACTTACAACTAAACTTTGTTTACTGATTGCTTTATATGAAAAATGACTAATTACATTCAAATAAGTTATTTAATTCGACCTCTACTAATAAACAATTAAAATCTTTTATCCTTTAAGTACATTTTCCGATGCTTCTTTTTAAGTATATTTTCCCGTACTTTTACTCTGGACATTTTTTTATATTTTTCCCCCTGATTCTAAACATGTCCAGTTAAACAAACAATTATTCCACATTTAACAAACATCAATAAAAGAGAATATAAAAAAAAAAAAAAAAAAAAACTTATAATGTCTCTTTAAGAAATAAAATTTAACAAATTACTTCTAATCAACCATCACCAGGTCATATTAATGAAAATAAAAATACTGTTTTTTAAAGAGGTTCTTAAAAAAACTGCTGTTCATGATTTTAACAACAGAAGAGAGGAGGCATCCTTACCTTGATTGGACGTCCTGCAAAGCGTGTTTAGCTGATTCTGTGTATGAGCGACCTTGACACTACAGCCATATTGATTACCACCACACCCAACATCCGGGCTACCGGCCGCCTCTAATTAGGGGACGACTCCCGCGCTTACGGCCAAATGTCTCATCGCCCTATTCACCCTCCCTCCCTACCCCCCCTTCTATAGCACATCTCTCACTGTGTCTCAGAAAAATACTGAATAAAAATGAGGTATTAAACCACATCTGGTATGCATGAACTCCCAGTTTATGTTTCTTTGAGGGAAGGGGGAGGAAATTTTTACTTTTTTCGGTCGTTGTCCCCAATTTTTTTTTATTCCATTGATGTTCTTTGAAATCGATTTGTAGTGATAGGGTTACAACACAACATAATGCCACCGCGTCTGCAACTTCCCACCCTAACAAGTTCTTATACGTTAAACAGTTTCAAAAGAAATTAAAGTGAAAATCTGTTTTTATTATTTTTTAAGATTTTATGTAAACTGCAAATTCGGGTTAATGTTATCTATCTTTTTATTTTCAAAATATTTCCAGTAAACTCGGAAAAGAAATTGTTCGAAAATACAGTCGGACCTCTATTTAACGAAGTCACTAAATACCGATAATAAGTTCGTTATATGAAAAATTCGTTAAATAGAAAATCACCTTTTAAAATACTTCGCAACACAAAACAGGTTTTTAAATTCATAAACACTAGACATAATTAAAATAGCAATTGATGCACTTTTATCTTGTGAACTAGTATCTACTATTTATTTTATAAATCTTAACAATAAAAGAAATCTGTATGGAAAGCAAGAATAGAGCAAAACATTATCCAGTGTTACACTTTCATGCTATATATATTTTCAACTAAAAAAAGGCTTAATTTATGTATAAAATTATAGTTGCATTTATTTTAGAATTAATTTTCAACATACATTACCACATGCGTTCTTAAGTTAAATATCCGTTAATTTGAACTGACTTTTTCGTTTGAAATGCAAACAAAAAGGGAATTTACTGCTTTCTGTAAGATAATTTTTAGAGAAAACAGTAATGCATTTCATAAAGCAGTGACTTCGTAAATTAATTCAAGGTTATTTCTCCCCATAAAATGCGATAACAAGTTTGAAATGTTAAGAAATATTTTGGAAAATAGAGAAAGTGGATCTCAATAAAAAGTTCGTTAAATAGAAAATTCACTTCGCTATTTGGACGTTCTTTTACAAAGAAATTTCCAAATTGTTCTTGGTTCCTCGAAAAAATTCGTAAAATAGAGAAATTCGTAAAATGTAAGTTCGTTAAATAGAAGTCCGACTGTATATATATTTTTTTAATCATAATCATTTAAGTTAGGGTTTTAATTTTTAAAATATACTTTCGCCTGATGTTCAAGTCGCAAGTCGAGAAAAAATTTACCTGCGTATTTTCTTTCAGAAATGCTTAACAATCAAATCTATTATTATGTAAAGGTTTTTTTACAATTTAGAAACTATTACTATAAAAAATGGCCGTAAATGAAATTATCGAGACAACTTGTCTATCAAAAAACTATTTTGCTCAAGAATTATTTGAAAATAAATAAAATAAATTTTTAATAAATAAAAAATGATAAGTACATTATATATTTTAGATATATAATGTGCTTAAAATTCTTGAAAAATTGCTTAAAATTCAGCTTAAAATTAAAATAATTAAATTCTTCAGCTTTAAATTCAGCTTAAAATTCAGCATATTTGATATCATTTTTTTATTTCATATTTGAATTTTTTAGTTATTAAACAGCAGTATGGTAAAATTTGAATTATAAAAATAATTATTATCTTTAAAGGATTAATTTAATTATGAGCTCAATCAATTTCAAAAAGTATCGTATTTTCAAAATGCTTTCTGGAAAAAAAATTTACATTTCGAAAATTATTTGGGAAGTATGGTGCTTTTTATTTCGTGAAATTTTGGTTGCGTGTTTTAAACTGAATATTATAAATACGTAAAGTATTACAGTTAATTTAAATTATACTTACACATAATTATACAGATACATAATTGTACAATTAAATTATACAATTATACATACTCTGATTTAATTTACAAAGATTATACTTAGTTGAAATTATAAATATACTACCTAAATACCCGTTTTTCGTACGGGATGAAGAAAAAAAAAGAATCAATAAATCAGTCCTGATCAGCACTACAAAATCGTACCCAAAGACAAATATCGACACAAATAATAAAGTTAAAATAATTCCAATGTTTCTTAATCATTTGTTATTATTTTTGCCCTTTCTGATGACTTTACGTTATTAGATTTAGAAAAACACGTATTTATCCCTTTATCATCATTCATTCATCCCATTAAAATAAAGATTAACTGTATTTAGTATCATCTAGCATAATACAGTTTGTCGAGACAAACTATTTAGACTGCACGGCTGAATATTCCTGCGAAAAACTTCCAACTACTTTTGTTGAGTCCGTGCTACGTCGAGTTTCTGCACTTTCGTAAAACTAGAGGGGTCTGATACGATATTAAGAGGTATCCCATGACTTTGTCCCTTCAGTGTACTATTAGATTTACTTTAATATGAGTTACGAGTTCAACTTACCAGAAGAAAAATTAACTATGCATTTAGTATCATTTAAAATGCAATATTCGGAATCTACCACAATTTTTTTACGGCTCAATAAATAGTTGTTTATTTATTTATTTAATATTTGCTTTATATTCTGGTGCGGTTTCATACTATTAGATTTACGATGATTTGGGTTAGAAGAAGTTAGAAGTTCAACTCATCAAAAGAAATATCAACTATGCGTAAAGTATCCTTTAAGCTATGATATTCAGAATACTCGACAATTTTATCATGGCCTAAAAGATAATTTCAATTTTATTGTATTAGTTCTTGTTGAGATTCCATTATTTTGGTTCATACAAACAGGCTTTAAAAACGAAAATATCAAAATAAAAAAGAAGGTAATATACTTTTTAAAATATGTTATTTCAGAAATTGCATACCTGCAAGCGACGTCACGTGTGGATAAATCGTGGCATTTTTTTATGCCATGATTCAGCAGCCAATCAGATTTGTCACACAGCCGTGACGTCGCTTTCAGGTGTCCAATTAAATTTGATCCGAAAATTGATTCGCATGGTAATAAACCAAGCCTAATAACTGCAATGTTAACTCTCGCTTTGCTTGTTGTTGTTGTTGTAGTTCATTCACGTCGCACTAGAGCAGCACAATGGGCTATTGGCGATGGTCTGGGAAACATCCCTTATCCGAAGACATGCCATCACAATTTTGATCCTCTGCAGAGGAGATGGCACCACCGCTTCGGTAGCCCGATGACCTGCAAGCGAAGTCGAGCACTTTATGGTAGAACAGCTTAACGAGGACCAATATCGCACACCCTCGGTCCCTGCGCAGACTGATCCAAGTGATCCACACTGACCGTAGCCAGTGATGCTTGACTTCAGTGATCTGCTGGGAACCGTGTCTTAACGATCAGTCCACTGCGGGACCCTCTCGCTTTGCAAGTACCTAATTATTAAGGTTGATTTTATTTGTGATACTCTAACAGAGAAAACCAAAGATAAATAATTCACAAAAATTCCATAAAGCTAATTTTTGATTGATTAGAGCTGCAAGCTAATGCTCATATTATAAAATACTTATCAAATTCTATTGAAAGCAGCTTTTTTTTGTGATGTAACAGACGAAACTGAGTCGGAAACAGTTTTAAAATGAACTGTTACATCCGCCGTGTCTTCGAACATATTTACTCCAAATTTAATGCTGATCGATTCATCGGTTCAGTAATTCATGTAATAACTGTATTAGAAAAAATTCATCGTTCATATATAATGTTTATGAATATACTTTTGCTGCTTAATGGTCCAAAGTGCTTCATAAGTTAGACTAAGGTACCTCAGGTCGTAATATACTGGTCCACTGCTCAGTTTTTTTTATTTAAATAATAATAATAATGTAAAAAAAAATTTTTTTAATGGAAAACGTTTTAAAATTACGAATGACTCAATGAGAAATAGGCATTTTGTCTTTGTAGAGAAAACTGAAACTATACTTATTTTAATCATGAACCATAGTTTAGATTTATGAATATTATATATGATTAAACTATAAAAATAGTATTTATAAATAAAATTATTATTTGTAGAATTTGCAAATATAATGGTTTTAATAATCATAATAATATATTAAATTTTCTAATATTTATGCTTGAATAAAATTATAAATGACATTTCCAAGTTTTAATTTGTAATTATACATTATAGATTATTCCATCTATTCTAAACTAACTTAATTTTTATAATAAAAACCGCCTAAGGTTTTTTCGTTATTTTTTTAATAAAAAGATGCTTTTAAATTTAGCTAGAAGATTGCCTTTGTTTTAGGTATTTGACTGCACTATTCAGCGTGTACACTTGTTGTTGAAATGCCGCTTCAAATCATAAAAAGAGAATGATAAAGGGAAGGGCAAATAATATTACAAAATATCTCTGCCAAACCGCGGAAAGTAAAGAGCTAAAATAAGAAAGAAAAAAAGAAAAACGCCTCGGACCAACGAAGATAAATAAAAACAAAAAAGAGTCATAAAATAGGAACTGCCTTCTAAGGACAATTCTTGAATATACCTGCCGAGATTTAAAAACACTACAATGAAACCTCGCCTTGTTCCTTTGTCTCCTTATTCTAGACGAATAAATTATAACTCTAAAATAAAATCCCAAAACCTGTCAAAAATCCAATTTAATTATTTCTTTAAAAAAAAATTGTGTGAAAATAGAAAAATAACACCTTTGTCAAATTATTTTCTTATACGTATATACATATGAAAATATAATTTAAGCTGCGACATGTTCAATGCATTTAAATATACATTAAAAACTAGCGTGATGTAATACCTATCCAAATTTGGTGTTGAAAAAATTTAAAAATTGTGTGAGTGTTTATTTTATTTAAAGTTAATACCGAATCGAGTGTTTATAGATATTTAAAAGGGTGTAATTAAATCTTAACACCAATAATTGCTGACCAAGCTGCAGTTTGCGGGTAAAGAAGGCTGTGTTTTTCGGACCACCGCTAATTTCGCGAATAATTGTTGTTCCCGCTAATTTGGCGAATAATTGTTACAAAAAGTTGCAATTCGGAAATTGTTTTGCGATTGCAACACTTTCGTTATATTTTCCATAATAAACTTATAAGTTACACTATGTGCGTTAAACATGAATTTTCGAATTCGATATAAGGATAAATTTGACGGTCCGTTTCACTGAATAGAAGGATAAATCCAATGCTAAAGCTATTTTAAAAAAATCTTTTTTTTTTCTTTCACATATAATACTGATACTTCTCGCTCAACTAGACTTAATTTTTTTTATATAAGTAATATTTATTTTAATAAGCATCGTAAACTATGTTTATAAAATAAGCATAAAAAATGTATTGGAAGAGAAATCGTAGTATAAAAAATAACAATTGAAAAAGTAAATGACCAGAGTTAAATGCGGAAATAAAACGTGAATTTATAATAAGAAAAATATCAACAATACCAATGAGCTCATTTTCAGTTCATAGTTTTTGTATAGTTCTATGATTCATTTTTAAAGTTCTATTTGTTTATTTATTTATTTTTATAAACACGATGAGAAAATATAATTTATTTAAAACAAAGTGATGTGAAGGCATTAGAGGCGTTGCATTGTTTCTTTTTCTTCTTTTTCAAAATAAAAATTTTAAAAAAATGTTTCACATTTATTTTGGTAATGTTGATGAATAGATGATAGTTTTCAGGTTTTAATATTTGCTTTTATTTTACTTATATATATTTTTTAAAAATTAGATTCAAAAATATTATTTATTTTATGCACCGCCAGTGATCTTTCTACGTATTGAAGCTTGGATACCCGCAAAAAAGATTAAATAAGCGTACGCTTTAGGGCACTTAAATAAGTTTTAAGTTATACTCGAATTAAATGAGTTTTGAATCAACAGTCAAAGTATGTGATTACGAACAAAAAGATTTTCAAACTTATTCAATTACCATAATCAACAATTTTCTGATGTATTTAATACTTTAGGTGGGTTGAAAAAGGCCTATTTCAACAGTACCTATGATTATACCTTACTAATAGTACCCATGGATATCACCATACTACCATAATCAACAATTTTCTACTGTATTTAACACTTCAGGTGGATGGTAAAAAGCCTATTTCAACAGTACCTATGATTATACCTTACTAATAGTACCCATGGATATCACCATACTACCATAATCAACAATTTTCTACTGTATTTAACACTTCAGGTGGATGGTAAAAAGCCTATTTCAACAGTACCTATGATTATACCTTACTAATAGTACCCATGGATATCACCATACTACCATAATCAACAATTTTCTACTGTATTTAACACTTCAGGTGGATGGTAAAAAGCCTATTTCAACAGTACCTATGATTATACCTTACTAATAGTACCCATGGATATCACCATACTACCAAATCAACAATTTTCTGCTGTATTTAATACTTCAGGTGGGTTGAAAAAGGCCTATTTCAACAGTACCTATGATTATACCTTACTAATAGTACCCATGGATATCACCATGCTACCATAATCAACAATTTTCTGCTGTATTTAACACTTCAGGTGGATGGTAAAAAGCCTATTTCAACAGTACCTATGATTATACCTTACTAATAGTACCCATGGATATCACCATACTACCATAATCAACAATTTTCTACTGTATTTAACACTTCAGGTGGATGGTAAAAAGCCTATTTCAACAGTACCTATGATTATACCTTACTAATAGTACCCATGGATATCACCATACTACCATAATCAACAATTTTCTACTGTATTTAACACTTCAGGTGGATGGTAAAAAGCCTATTTCAACAGTACCTATGATTATACCTTACTAATAGTACCCATGGATATCACCATACTACCAAATCAACAATTTTCTGCTGTATTTAATACTTCAGGTGGGTTGAAAAAGGCCTATTTCAACAGTACCTATGATTATACCTTACTAATAGTACCCATGGATATCACCATGCTACCATAATCAACAATTTTCTGCTGTATTTAACACTTCAGGTGGATGGTAAAAAGCCTATTTCAACAGTACCTATGATTATACCTTACTAATAGTACCTATGGATATCACCATATTACCATAATCAACAATTTTCTACTGTATTTAACACTTCAGGTGGATGGTAAAAAGCCTATTTCAACAGTACCTATGATTATACCTTACTAATAGTACCCATGGATATCACCATACTACCATAATCGACAATTTTCTACTGTATTTAACACTTCAGGTGGATGGTAAAAAGCCTATTTCAACAGTACCTATGATTATACCTTACTAATAGTACCTATGGATATCACCATACTACCATAATCAACAATTTTCTGCTGTATTTAATACTTTAGGTGGGTTGAAAAAGGCCTATTTCAACAGTACCTATGATTATACCTTACTAATAGTACCCATGGATATCACCATGCTACCATAATCAACAATTTTCTGCTGTATTTAACTGAAGATAAACCGCTCTGCACACCTTGGTTCTTGCTGCTGCTGCTGCTCGCTAATGAGTTAAAACGCGACAAAATGTTTCATTTATCGACCACTATATTTTCAAAATTGCGAGACCAGACAAATTCTAGAACAGAATTCGAGAGCGGATGAATACGATAAAAATAAAGTATTTTTGAACGTTAGTTTTTATTTGTATTTGTAATTTGATTTTTTTTTTCAGACATAGTTACCATTTTTTCTTCCTATTGGCGGGGAATACAGACAAAACAACGAAGAAAGAATAATAAACATCCAAACACAAGAAGTAAAAGAAAGACCGAAGTTATCTTAAAGTCAGCCCGACCGAAGTGTGAACTCGAGCCGAACATTTGTGCTTCATAAAAGTTGAATTTCTTTCTATTTCCTGACTTTCAGAGCAATTTTAGAGTAAAATAATTTTTTTGGGTAGTTTTTACAGTCGATAGTTGAAATCAGATAATTTGTAAACTTTCATCAGAATTCACTGCTTCGCACTATTTATTTTAACATAAATTACTTAACAATTTCGACATTTCGAATACTGCAAATTTTGAAAATAATAATAAAAATAGTAAAAAAAAAAAAAAAATAACCAAATTGCACTTTTAAAAAAGATCTAAGCTACTGCTACATAGTTATATGGTATATTGACATATTAAAAGGATTGCTTAAACTTTCAGACATCACAAATAAGGTAACCTTTTTAAAATTTAAAAAAAAGCTTAATAAATATATAGGGGAGAGTGGGGTCAATTGTAACAAGGTACGATTGTAACAGAGCAAAAATTTCGAATGTCGGGTTCTAGATTTAGTTCCTAGGTGGCGCACAAGGTGTATTTAGTAAATCTACATGTCCCCATCCCTGCTGACAACCATTTTTATGTACTTTTGAAAGAGTTACATCACAAAAGATATTTTCACGCTACGTAAGTACTTTTTTTGGTTTCAGAATATTATATTGTAACAAAGCAATTTTGTTTAAACAAATAAAAATTGTTAACCGAATATGTAAGTGGACACCTTAATTAACATTTCAATAAAAAAAAATAGTTTTGTTAATTAACTAGCATTATTTTTAACAAATGAAGCTGAAATGGCGTCTTGGGGACGATTGTAACAATAAGTAAAGGGACGATTGTAACAGCTGAAAATAAATAATCTTATGTTTACAAACCATTACTTAACTCTTTAAGAACCACCAATAGTTTCCTATATCATTTATATTATGTTGCATGTGCATTATTTTATTTGTCACCTTTCACGGCATAAATTAAAATTTTTAACCCCTTAAAGTTAAAAGTTTAACCCTTTAGGTCTCTGCTCATTATTATTTTTACTCCTAAAATATCACTACTATTTTGATCAATAAAAATATATATCACAACTATGATAATATGTGTAATTAACTATGTTTTAGTTGAATTTATGAACTGTTACAATTAACCCCGTAAATGGGGACAATTGTAACAAGTGCACGACTGTCAAAAATTTTTAATAACTAATATAATAACATTCAAAATAAGGTTTTTTTTTTCCAGTAGAGGATAGTCTACTTTACTCGTCTGTCAATTAATACTAATAATATATTGGATTTTTTGTTAGTTAAAAATAGTTAAGTAAAAAATGTTACAATTGACCCCACTCTCCTCTACTTATTATATAATTAAAAAAGATTCAAACTAAAACACTTTACATTATCAAAAAATTCACGAAACAGGAAATTTCAGTTAACAGAAAAATAAGTCTTTCTTATAAATACCTAAAAGCTTCCTTTGAGTCATAAAACTCGAATACTTGCGGTCTGGTAAGAAACAAATGTTTTTTATTACATTAATATTTATAAACTAATTAATCAAACACATTATTTTTTAAGATATTGGGCTATTGAGGAAAAAACATCTAGTTTGACTTCTTCACCTTCATTTTATTACAGTCTGCATAGAATTCATATAAGCTGCACATTTTCTTTAAGTTCAAGAGGTAAGGTTTTGGATGAGGATATTTCCCAGACCAACTTTTCTAAACAACAACATACATTGAATTTTAATTATTTTTCATGACACACCTAAAAACTTTCGTGCAATCAAATATATTGCTATAATAATAAATTTCGAATCACGATATAAAATGATGCCGTTATTTAATAAATTGCAAGTTTAAATATTTAATCGATTTCTTATTCCTAAGTGTTATTGTTCTTAAACTAGTTCTTGGTGCTATTTAGGCGACAAAATTTGTATTGCAGGAGTTTTTTTTTTCTGTCTTCCTTTTTAAAATCGCGACTAGAAACTGTAAAATTATTTACAATAAATTTATTTACAGTAAAAAAGAAAATACTCATTCCCATATTCCCAGAAAGCATGTAACCTTCCGGCAACTTTATTTATTTATTTATTGTCTCGGAATTTTATTTTTATTTTCACGAAAATGTTTGCACTAAAAACCTTTTTTCAAATAAAGCAAAAATATTGCAGTTTCAGAACTTTCATCCTAAAAGGATTAAAAATTATTTTTTAAAGCTTTTTTTAAAAAGTATTGCAGCTTATGTAAAATGGTCACGTCCCGCAGTGGACTGATCGTTAAGACACGGTTCCCAGCAGATCACCGAAGTCAAGCATCACTGGTAGCGGTCAGTGTGCGGGTGGGTGATCACTTGGATCAGTCTGCGTAGGGACCGAGGGTGTGCGGTATTGGTCCTCGTTAAACTGTTCTACCGTAAAGTGATCGACTTCGCGTGAGGTCGTCAGGCTATCGAAGCGGAGGTGCCATCCCTTCTGCAGAGGATCAAAATTGTGATGGCATGTCTTCGGATCATCCTCAGGGATGTTTCCCAGACCGTCGCCAATAGCCCTTTGTGCAGCTCTAGTGCGACGTAAATGAACCACTACAACTACTACTACTAAAATGGTCAGTTAGGTCCATAATGACGTTTTAGCTAACGTCACACTAGATAGGATCAAATTGAACTGTCCATCAAAATTTCAAGACAAGATGGTTCAGAAGCTATTTCGCCAATATCGTTCAAATTTTCGTATATTATGTCAAAAAAAAAATTAATAACTGTCGTGAGGATATTTCGGTTATTATTATTATTTATTTTTATTTATTTATTTTTTGCTGGGAACTACCTCTTGACAAACAAGTTAAATGTAT
Source organism: Parasteatoda tepidariorum (assembly GCF_982258835.1). NCBI lineage: Eukaryota > Metazoa > Arthropoda > Arachnida > Araneae > Theridiidae > Parasteatoda > Parasteatoda tepidariorum. Next base: position 31,842,665 of record NC_141761.1, read on the forward strand.
GCGAATATTCTTTGATTCGTTTAGTTTCAGAAGTGTAGCGAAATGAGATAAAAGTCGAATTCTAGGTAACAACCTTTTGTCCAAAACTTGTAACATACACATCTGAAAGTCTAAATAATTGATGAATAAGGTTTAAAAACCCTTTGTCTTTTTATGTTTTATGTAATATTTCAAGTGCATTTATTAAACAGTTGAAAAAAACATTTATACACTATAATAGGAACTTTTATACATTTATAAAGCTTTTTAAAATTAACTGCAAATAGCATATAGTTACCACTTTTTTGCGAACTGCCCATATTCCAGTTAATACCTGTAGAATTGACAAATAAAGAAAAATAATTTCGATGATTTACAAGTAGGTAGGTACTTTATTTACATCGCACTAGAGCTGCACAATGGGCTATTGGCGACGGTCTGGGAAACATCCTAGAGGATGATCCGAAGACATGCCATCTCAATTTTGATCCTCTGCGGAGGGAATGGCACCTCCGCTTCGGTAGCCCGACGACCTGCAGGCGAAACAAGACAAGATGGATTTTAGCTGAGCTAACAAAACTTTGCTAAAAGAAACCTTATAATGACCTAGATTTAAGATAATTTTCATCTTCAGACTAGCTTTATTAAAGGATTTTTCACGCTTGAAAACCCTAAGTCGACCTCGATGTAAGGTTTTTAGATAGGTTGTTTTCCAAGGTTTTGGATTGTGTAGAATAGAGCAGATCGTTACAGATCTCGTTTTAAGATCAGAAGGTTTACACGTAAACCGCATAATAAACCTTTTATGGTTTACATTAAAAGGTTTTTGCTGAGTGAAAATAAACCTTATTTTGCTATCTGGGTTGTTATGTTTACTGCAAGGCTCCTGCATTATGCTGCAAAATTGAGTTTCGAGTAAAAACGCTCTTCTTTATGTCATATACTTTTTTTGTTTCAAAAGTTTTAATATAGTGTAGCGAAACATCTTCACAGTAAAAATCGATCCTTTTAATGTGATGTTTATAGCAAAGTTTTGACACTTTGCAAAGCTAATTTACTTTAAAAACCTATCCTCTTATTGTGATTATCGCATAGTTTCGACATTTTGCAAAGCAGATTTATAGTAAATTTTTATCCCCTTATTGTGAGTATCTCAGAGTTCCACCATATTGCAGCAAAACATCGTCACAGTAAAAACCGATCTCATGCAACAAAACAGGTTAACATGCAAAAGCTCTCCCCCTTGTTTTTTTTTTTTTTTTTTCTTGCAATGTTTCTACATAAGACTGCAAAACGTCTTTACACTCACTAAAAGCCGATCCTTTAGGGTGATGTTTATCGCATAGTTTCGACATTTTTTTTTTCAATGGCGGGCACTTGGGATGTATTGTCTTGTCCCATTGGCCTTGGAATGCCAGAACTGCTACTCTCTTCTCGTTACCCAGTGGGCACCTGTGGCGAAGCCACGGCGGTGGAGCAGCGTCGCCCACGTCACACAACCACAAATCCGTTTATAGGGCGGGTCACATTCACACAAAAGAGAAAGGACATAGAACATAGAGAGAAAGAAACATCCATACCCTGAGCAGGATTCGAACCCGCAACCATCGGCTCCGCAGTCAGGCACGCTAACCACTCGGCCACCTGGTCGGCTAGTTTCGACATAATGCAAAACAGATTTATTGTAAAAACTAATTTCGGGATTTATCTTAAAGTTTCAATATAAAACAGCAAAACATCTCTACAGTAACCATCCTTTAGTGTGATGTTTATCGCATAGTTTCGTCATAATGCAAAGCAGATTTACAGTAAAAACTTATTTTGATTACGTTTTAACATATTGCAGCCGAACATCGTTACAGTAAAAAATCGTACTTTTAGTGTGAAGTTTAACAGTTTATCTTATAGCTTCAACATTATGCAGTAAAATAGATTTATAGGTAAGAAGCCCCTCCCTTCTTTACATTGCTTTTTTTTTTTTTACCAAACTTACAAAATTAGACAAAAAAAACAAAAAAAAAGAAAGAAAGAAAAAAAAATATCCCTCTTTGCAGGAAAAACCGACCCCCCTTAGTAAGATATTTATTATTACAAAGTTACGACAATATATAATCAAGCAGATTTACTAGTAAAAACGTTCTCCTTCATGCGTTTTTTTCTTTATTTATTTATTTTTTTTACTTTTTTTTTTATACCAATAATAATTGTGGTATTCGGTTCTTCCATCAAAATCTATATCTCAAAAGGTCAGAGGAAAGGCCCTTGCCTGTTTTTGCCCTTTCTGCAATATTTCTGAAACTATACCGAGAGATGGTTTCGAAAAACCATAGATTTACTTTAACCAGACAATTAACGACAAAGAAAAAAGGGAGTAGAACCATAAACAAAGTATCTTACAAATCTCTATGGTTGACATCCTAAGAGGGTTTGTCGTGGAATACAGGACAATCTTTTTATAAACCTCAGGTTAAGTAGGATCTCACTCACTTATGAATGCGATTAAATATTGGAACACATTTGAATGGAACCGAATATAGATTCTGAATGGAACACAAGAGACACATTGGTGAGAAAATTCTCTTAGGTCAGGCGATGGTGAACCCACGACCCATGGGTCACGCACTGACCCGTAAGACGATGGAATAATTTGATGTGCTTAAGGAGCTCCGAGAACAAAGCACTCATCCTCTGTAAGTTGGATTGTTATGGATGCGCCTAAAATATACTCAATTACAGGAAGCAAAAACACAATAAAATCAGTTTTACAGAGGCGGTTTTGATAATTTTGGGAATCAGTACAAAAGTTAGATTGAATATTCAGATCGATAATGTGCATAGGTTAGAGAGATAGAACAAAAACTGAATCGATTTCGATTACAATTCGACTATTTCTTAGAAGCTAATATTTCTAAAAATTACTTCATGCAACAAATTTTCTTTACACTTTTTTCTGCACATTAAATAAATCCTATGTACAATGATGTAGTGGTAAAAATATGCAGTGGTAAAAATACGGCCATTATAACGGTTTGTTACCGCTGAAGTTGGAGAAACAGTTGATATGGACATTACGAAACTTTTTCAACTAAATAACGGATTATTATGTTAGATTGTTTAGTGTGCCGTTTGTTATTTTTCTTTCTAAAAACAATCTTTAAACTATTGCACTATGATTTAAAGCCACAGCTGAATTACAATGCGTATTTACATTTCTTTTAACTTGCTAAAAAACTTCCGATTTCCGATTTGTTTGATCGGATTTGTTTGATCTGATTTGTCCGATCGGACTTGTTTTCCGATTTCGAATAAACTGTATTTTAAAAATATTTCAGCGAGATATTTAACTGAAATAAAATGTTTTAAAACGGGCCCTTTTGGTGGTAAGCAAAAAAATAAAATTGAGGAAATTAAGGCTACATATTTTTAATGCCTTGGCATAGAAATTAGGCGTATCAATACAATTCAAAATATATATTTTATTGTCTTTATTTTCCCCTTAAAAAAAGGCATCTACTTTAAAATGCTTCACCTTAAAAAAGAGTTTTTACTTTTCAAAGTACAGTCAATATTATAAACATACACTACATTATAACATTAAAAAACTTCATACATTTAATCCCATTTAATGCGACACTCGTTGCAGATCAGTCATGCTATCGATTATGCTCTATTGGCATCAAGCAGTGAGCCTTTCTGGCAATTCTCTCTCAGAAGCGTTTGAATTTGGTTTCTACGGATTTTGGTAAAATTCACGATGACAACATTAGGGAGATTTCGCAAATTTACGATAGCTAACATACGTAAAATTTTAAGTATTTGCGCATGCGTCAATTAGGCTAAAATGCGCATGCGCATTTCAAACTATCTAATATCAAACTAACGTAAGTGAAAATAAGAAATTAGGCGAAAATCCGCAAGTTAAAAACGCTAACATAGTGGAATATCATTTTAACTTAAACTAAAAAATCCAAACAAACATTTACAATAGACGTAGATGGTATCTCCGATCAACCAAATGTTGTATTATCACACGACTTATTTCTAAATTTCATCAATATATTTCTTCAAATTCGCATTTCATGCCCATGTTTTAAGTTCGAAAGTAAGCTTAAGCATAAAACAACATTTAACAGCTGCAAACGGCGTGCTTGTAGCTTTGTCTTTGAAGTGCTGTGTTGAATAACGCCAACGTATCGTAAAGATACGGGCCGGGATAGCCTGGTCGGTAGGGCGCTGGGCCCATGTCTAAGAGTTCGTGTGAAGTAAAATGGTGACGGATGCACGTTAAATCTGTCGAGTCGCAAAGTCCTCCATGTTCCCATAACAAATCAATACCTCTGGGGGTACTGAATTGGAGATAGATCGTTCTCTGATTCAGATCAAAATGACGATCTGTGGATGAGTGAATGGATGTATGAATGGGTCCGTCCTATAAGCAGGCGTGACGTATGGGGTGGCAGAACTTGAATTCTTGGCCATAGATGGCGCCACTGGAAAACGCGAGCATGCGCAGTTACTTCAAATCTTACGTACGGGAGCGTACGGAAGCTAACGTAAAAGTTCGAAATCTCTCTAATATTACTTTTTCAATTTTTTTTTTCTCAAAAAAGTTTTCGTGCGCCACTGTTAAAACTTACAACACACACTGTTACCGAAAACTTACTAATTTAACTACAAATTTAAACATACGACATGCTAATTTAAACTTGCCCAATCGTATGCCACGTGTTAGAAAAACCATAATTTAAACCAGTGTGGTTCAACCAATAGTCATCTGAGGGCCAATAAAATAGTATTGGAATGTAGAGGCCTGGAATGAGAATGAATTGCGTATTTAATTCAAAAAAATTTATTTTTATTAAAAGAAGTTTAATAATCCACTTTATTTTACAATCGAGAAATCCATGTGATTATTGGTGCAAGTTTATCTATGTTCACTGTAATTTCGGTGCTGCCAATAACATTTACAGAGTGAATTTTAACAGTTCACGAAAGTGTTCTTCAGAAATCAGTTTTCAGAGATCGCACATTTGAAGTCTGAAGATCACAGAAGTGAAAATTGAAGTAGGCAAACGAATAGAGGCGTTTTAGGGGAAATGAAGATTATAAGGTTGATGCACACTTTAGTAAAAAATTTTAATAATCAATAATTCAAAGCAGTAAGAAGGGTAAAGAATTTCTCTCTATTGTTAAATTCAAATATTTTTCCAGTAGAAAGGGCAAGTAAAAATGAATAGATGAGCTGCACGTGATCCAAGGGTTAGATCACACTGATTTAAGCAGTTCTTATTCTTTCATTCGCTTTAAAAAATATATAAATTTGAAATAACAGTCGACTTATATTAAGCGCTCAAAAATAGGCTCTTATTTTCAAGACTTGAGACAAGAATGAGAAAAAACATAAGTGATTTGAAACATTACACGTAAAGTTGCCAACGAAGAGTGGAAAAAAAAAGTGAAAAACAAAACTAGAAAAATCACAGATCTAGTTTCGTTGCTCACTTTTATTTTTTTAATTTTCCGTTGGCAACTTAAAGTTTTATATATCAAATCACTTTTGTTTCTTCTCATTCACGCCTGGCGAGTCTTGAAAATGGGCGCCGATTTATAAAACGCTAGAAGCATGTCAACTGTTATTTAAAATTTGTATATTTTTCGAAGCGAATGCAGTTTTTTAATCAAGTAACATCTAACTGTTTCAGTTTCTTAGGATAATTTATTTAATAGTTCTTATTCCTCTTTAAACAAAAATCATAAATCAAATATTCATTAGCTGTTCGCTTACTCTCCGGAATCTTTTATGTTTCAATCGAAATCTTGTTTGTTGCAAAAATCATTTCATTACTTTGTGTTGAAATATATTATATTTTTGTTGAAAAAGAATTAGTTTTTTATAATAAGTTATCAACTTATTTAGTGTTTTAAATACCAAAGCGTAGTTAATTATCATATTTATATGTGTAAATCATTTAAAATACAACTTCAAAAACACATAAAATCGTAAAAATATGAATATGTCTTGATGATGTAGCAGTAAAATATTCAAAATAATACCACACCTTGTTGCTGAAGTGTCACTAAGAGATGGGAAACCTTCACTTAATGATCCAAGGGCTTAATGGGCTGAATTTATAACCAAATGTGATTCATGGTACCTTTTTTCTTTTAAGAACTGAAGCGATACAAATTACCACCTCTTTCTGACGGAAGTGAAGTATTGATAAGTCTTATCGCAGTGATCTTCCGGTTTCAAAAGGAATAAGTTCGGAATTGAACTTCTCTGAAAGGTTAATTCTATTTATCGTTTGTAAACTGGTTGTTCACACAAGAAATGAATGAAAAAATAACTTAAATGATCCAAATCAATCTAATAGTATTCGGTTTTGTAAGCTAAAATCAAGAGTTAAAAATGAAATGCTTCAACATAAGCTCCTCTAAGGAAATTGAAATTAGTTTGGAATGAACTAAATTAATTTTGCTAGACGATTACTTCACGAAAACGTTCTATATCTAATCGATTAAATTTCGATTTTTTTTTCTTCCGATTCAATGAATTAAAATAAGACTTGTGATATTCTTTTATTTTATTTTATAACCGTCGTTGAACAGCCGACCCAATTTAGGGTTTACATCTACTAATGTTCAACTCCACAGCCTTGTAATTTTGAACCCATTCCAGAAGACAAGGGAAGTACTGGGGGAAATTTGTCTTTGTGGAGAACTTTTTGATGCAACTAAACAGCATTCGAGTTGCATGGAGAGGAAAACCACGAAAACCTTCCACGGTAAGCCTGATGGCAAGGGATCTCTAACCAATGATCCGTCTACCACTGAGGATATTTTACGTCAGCACGGTGGTCGGTGCGATCTGGATGTGGAATTCAAATCGACCAGCTATCGCTGGGATCGAACCTGGGTCACTTCACTAGGAGGCGAGCGCTTTATCCCCTTGGCTCTGATATTCTTTTATTGTAGATTTTCATATGTTTGAATGCCAGAAATCGTGAAAAAGAAAGCCGAAATTTAAGTTTAAATGCCTTCAAATCGAAGCACGTATATAATTATAAATCATAAGTACTATCTTGCCAGGAAAAAATAGTAAAATAATCAACGTCATTTAGATAGTTGAACAAATTTTTAAACTATATTCGAAAGTTATAAATGAAATCTTGATTCAACATACCTAAAGAAACATAATCTGAGTAGGAATCGACAAATAGCTTCAATATTTTTTAATAATATTTTTATTTAAAAAAATTGCCAATGTGGTGATATTTCTCTACCTAGATGTAAAATATTAAAATCAAAAAATAATTCCCGATTTTGGCAAATTTTTATGCACCCAGACAAGCGTCAGAGTATATTTTCAAATATTTAATTAAAAAAATTTATCACTAACATTTTTCACCAAGCAAAGATTTTTTTTTATTAAAAAAATTGACATTTTGCACTTTCTAATTAGCGTAAAGACGGCAGGTTAAAATTTTATACAAAACTTAACCCTAACCGTTATGAATAATTGTTACTAACCCACAACAGTAAGAAAAATATAGCACACTGTTCGTTAAGAAGTGCTATCTCATGTGACGACATAGCCTTCAAAAAACAGTTCTAAGTTTATATCCTCAAATTGTGCATTTTTAGAAAATTCAAAGGTATTTTGTGTAGTTCAATTAATACTGGATTGTCTAAGGAAAACATTTTTACTGCTTTTAATTTCAATTAGAAAAAACAATTACACAATTTCTTAGAATTTTGGGACTTTTTGTACAACATATAATTTTTTCTTATTGTTAATATTTACTAATAACTTGTTATATAACTGTAAATAACAATGTTAAAAATTTATTTTAAACATATTTATTTACGCATTCACAATCCAGTCATTTTGACTGCATTTGGACAATATCGGTATATACTTATTTTCCGTCTTTCCAGTGTTAACAATGCTCACACTCAACAACGTTTAAGATTATTTTTGAATAGAAATAATACTTTAAAAGGTTTTTCAATTTAATATCCTTCCCTTTTTTTTCTCCTTTTCTACATTAATTTTTCTTCATTTGAAGCTATCAAAACCACGGTACTTATTTCATAATATTTTAATAACGCGGGGATCAACAAAAGATTTGACTCAGATCTATCACCTTAACATGACTCTGAAAATAATCTTCATCAACCTGAAGCCCCAGGTAAATAAATTGTCATCTCTGCAGAGGGTGGTTAGAGATCTCTTCCATCATCAGTTTTAATTCTGAATCATTTTCAGATTATCGCGCCAGTCTTTTCGCAGGAAGCGTGGGAACGCCGTGTGCGATCCCAAAATCCCCATCTCTTGAAAGAAGAACACACCATCTGCCTATGCCAAACACCCGTCCCTTCTGTGTCGTTCATTATACAAAAGACACACCCTGTACTACAGCATGAAAACGACCGCTACTTAGGGTAGATAAGTACCCCTTCTGGGGGTACAAGGAGCTTCTGGAGTTACACCCCCTGCTTTACTGGTACCCCCCTTCCATTTTTAGAAGAAGAGGGTGTGTCCAATGCTTCAATCAAAAGAATGGAAAACTAGTTTTTGATGATTACTCCTGCTATCCTTTCATCGGGGATGGCAAAGTGATTATATACCTATGGGTTAGGATGGTCAGTTTTTTATAAATGTAAAATGTGATTTCATAAAATGACCCTATTTTTTTTCTCGGGTCGGAAATTAGACTGTTTATCTTCGTATCTAGTTATTGTATTGAAATGCTTTCAATTGCACTTCGTGTTTGTTTTAATGATGTGTCAATGATGGGTTTAAATTTCTTTTTATTCGGATTATTTTTTTTTAATACTAATTTATACATTTGAATGATTAAAAAACCATTCAATCTATAAGTAACTTTTTCATTTACATTTCTTTGAGAAATACACTACATTAAAATAACAAATTCTGCGTTATTTTTTCCAATTTGTAGTAAAATAATTTACCCCCCTATAAATTGCTTTGAATAATTAAAGTGCAAAAAAAAAGTTTATTTGTATAAAGAAAAGCGCAATAGTTTATATATGTTGGTAAAATTAAGTAAAGGAGTCATTTGTCTAAAGATAGTTTAATAACTAAGTATGGTTTAATTGTATAAGAAAATTGTAAAGAGTTGGTTGGTTGATTCTAATGCCACTTGCCACACGGGCAAGCCTGCTTGGTGAAACTAAGCAAATTTAAGACAGAGTGTGAGATTCCTGTGTTTCAGTGGCACCATCTATGGCCAAGAATTCGACTTCTGCCACATCATACGACACACCTGTTTATAAAGCGGACCTATTCATTCATCGACAGATCGTAATTTTGACCTGAATCAGAGAACGATCGGTCTCCAATCCAGTACCCCCAGAGGTTTTGGTATAAAATAAGTTTAACAAAAGTGTAAATAAGTTAAAAATAAGTCAAATAAGTGTATTGGTATAAAATGGTATAAAAAAAGTTTAATAATATAAGAAATCATCAAGAATAATTGATTAGTGTAAAGAAAGGTACAGTTTAAAGTGCAAAAATAAGTAAAGTATTAAGAATAGTTGATCGGCATAATATAGTTGACAGATTTAATAAAACTGAAAGAAAAATTCAATTGTATGAGAAAACTGTAAGAATAATTTATTTGTATAAAGCAAAGTGTATTAGTATAAAGAAAGTGCAAAAAATAGTCGATTGGTATTAGCATAGTTTAACAGAAAATTGTAAGAATATTTGGTTAGGAAGAGGAAGATGTAAAAATAGTTGATGGGCATAATTGAAGTGTAAGACCGTTGATAAGTCTAAGTGAAAGAATAGTTGATTAGTATGAGAATTAGGAAAACATTACAAATAGTCATCAATTATTAAATTATTTGGTCTAAAAGTCAGTGAAAGAGAAAAAAAAGAGAAACCTTGTTAGTAATTATATGAATTTGACAACCTATTCAATTAGAGTCGTTGAGTCATAATTTAATGCAATTAAAAATATTTATTCAAATGAAATGAGATATTTAAAAAAAAAAAACAATCCAATTTACTACGAAAAGGGGCTTTTCTCGCTTCAAATTATTTAAGAAAAGACTACAACTCATAAGAAGTACTAAAATTGTTCCAAATTTCAAAAATTACACTTATTGTACAGTGATATATTAATGATCAAATAATACTTTTTCAATTAGTTATTTTTTTTTAAAAAATCGTACTTTATTATTTTTATTAATAGTTTTAATTTACCGAAATTCTAACTTCCTGAGAGGCTATTGTTAATTGATACATTTATGACAATACTATACTCCGAAGATTCATTACATTATGACCACCCTGCTAATAACATGTAGGACCACCTTTAGCCCTCAAAACTGGGAGCACCCTCAGTGGCATTGATTCCACAAGGTACTGACAGGTAGTCTGAGGTATCTGGTACCAAGCGCTCACCAACTGGTCCTGCAATTCCCTTATGACATGGTGCATTATCCTGTTGGTAAACACCATCCCCCGCAGGAAAAACTGTTGCCATGAATGGGTGAACCTGGTCTGCAACTATGTTCAAGTAGCTTACAGACTTCAGGGATTGTTCTATGAGAATTATGGGTCCTAATGTGCCCCATGAAAACATTGTTCCTGGGCGAGAAACCATGAAAACCTGGGCGAGCCCATTGTTATAGATGGAGAGTGGTCATAATGTAATGGCTCTTCGGTGTATACTACATTTAGAACAATACTATACAATTACACCATTGTATTTTCAGTTAAAAATATATAAAGTAATTAAAAGCTGCTTTTAATCAAGTTCAAATTAAGGATTAGATCTTAATTAATATTTTTAAGTAACCAATTACGTTCGAATAAATATCAATTAATCCGTGTTCAATGGTCCGAATCAAGTTATAAGTTGAGATTATTGGATAGTTTCTAAGTGATGCAATTTCAAAAAATCATGTACTAAAAATTTAATTTCTTGAGAACTATTTTTATTTTTTCATTTTATAACTGCCAACCGAATTTTCAGTTTACGACTGCCTATGTTCAACTTCGTATCCTAGTAATTTTGAACCCAATACAGAAGACAAGGGAACTCATGGATGAAGTATTGGAAGAAATTTGCTTTCGTGGAGAACTTTTTGATGGAACTAACCCGCATTTGCGTTACATGGAGAGGAAAAGCCCGAAAACCTCCCACGGTTAACCACGGCAAGGGGACTCTAACCAAAGATCCGTCTACCACTTAGGATATTTTGCGCCAACCCTGTGGTTGGTGCGAACCGGGTGCGGAATTCGAATCAACCAGCCATTGCCTGGATTCGAACCTGGTTCACCTCGTTGGAAGGCGAGCTCCTAATCCTATGAACCACCACAGCTCTTTGGAGAACTATACAACCGATTTTGCTCAAATTAAATATGCATACTTTAAAATGATGCAAAAATTTGTATGTCTTGAAACTTAAATTTTTTTCCTTAGGCTGAGAGATTCTCGAGACAAGGTTGAATGCGCGAAAAGTGATATTAACTAGAAATGTACCGGATATTCGGCTTACCGCCAAGAGTTTCATTATCCGGAGCCGGTGAAATTAATTACACTACTCAGTACCGGTGATATTAAGTCTTAAGACCCGGTATAGGCTACCCGACGGGTAACAACAATTATATTTAGAGTCATAGTAACCTTTGTCAAAAATATAATTGTAGTTTTTAGGAAATTCGCGCATTCCATCAGTTTATTAATAATCAAACTGAAATAACTGATTTAAGTAAGACGTATTTTACTTAGTGCAAAATTTTAATTCAGTGCAACCTCTGTTAAGTGGACACCTTGGAGACTGATATGTTCGCTGAATAGAAGTGTCCGCTTAGGAGAAGGACATTCAAATTGAGAAATCAATACTGCAAACTGCTTTAACTTATTTAACATGATAGTTATAAAAGTGCAAAAATTACAAATATTGAATGAGAGTGACACTTTTTAAAAATTAGTAAAATCGAAATGTATAAAATTTATCGATAACTATTGAAAAATACGACAAATGTGTATTACTCTCATACTAAATTTGCTTTCTGCAAATGAATGAATGTAAGAATATGTTTTTACTATTTAGGTTTTGTAGGTGTGGCATTTAATAGAAGTACCTATATCAGACAACAGTTGATTGCAGAACATAAATAATTTCTTACAAATGATGCATTAATTATTCTAATACTATTACTAGAGATTGATTTCCTTTGAAATAAAAGCACGTGATGAAACAGAGACGATTGACAAAAATACCTGAATAAATTTTTTGAACGTAGTTTTTTTTTTTTTTTTTTTTTTTTTTTTTTTAAGAAAAAGAATTATTACTATTTTTATATCCCCCCCAAAAAAAAGTTTTTGAATAATTGAGTTATAAATTTATTTAGATTTATATGTAAATTGATTTAGGCTCATACTGAGAAAAAAACGTTTATGCATAAAGCTGACCATCGGTAACTTAAAACTAATTTTTTACTAGACAGAGAGCTTTCTTACTCAATTTTCATTCTCAATTTCCAACCAATCTGATTTAAGTTTTCTTACCGTCGAACTAGCTGTGAAAAATTTTCATGTTTTTTTTTTATTTTTTACTTTTTTTTTTAAGTGTCACACAAATACGCGTAAGTTTCACAGAAAAAAAATGTTCATGAAAAGAAATGTGCCTTTTGTTTATTGTTTGACATATGAGTTACTTGATATTTTGTGGGTCTAAAATTACTTGGATTCAGAGTTGAAATTATAACATAGTTCTGGATAGTAAAACCATCACATGACTCTTCTGTTAAGCATTGGAAACAATATAAAATTTCGCACCAAATATCGAAAAAGAAATTGCACCAAGGCACAAAAATTACGATTATAATTATCGAAGGAATGAAAATCAAACTGTGATAGATAAAACGTTTTTCGTTTAATGTATCATACTTTTATTAAAATTTCTTAGATTTAACAGAAGCTACATTAATAAATTTTATTGAAAACTTAAACAAATTAATTATTATAAAGTCCACTCTTAGCAGATGTAACTACTGCTTAGCAAAATTTTACATTAATCATTCTGCATCAGAGCAGTTACCAAAAATTTCCTTTTGAAACATTTTTTTTTAAAATTTAGTTTAGAAAATCCTAAAATGAACACATATGCTTTTAATTTTTACAGGCGCACAATAAATTTCCTTAAACTATAACATATAGGTAATTTGTTTGATACGAAATTGAACGATTTTTATATTGTTTTACTCAAATGTTATAATACCCGCGAGGTAATCAGCTGAAATTTTACCTGATACCAGAAACCGACCGGTTACAAATAAAATTTTGCTGGACTACCCGGACCTGCCTGGTAAAAGATTCGATTTTCAACAGGTAACCAGACTCGGTGAAAGTTTAAAATCCGATACGTCTCTAAAACTAACAACAATGGGACTAAACTTTCAACTGCTCTCCTATCTAAATTATTGGAACCATATTTTCCAGATTGAGGCTATATCCCCTCTCCCCATATTCTGAGGGTCAAAAATCTAAATCTGTCATTAAAAAAAAGAGGAATGTTTATTCAGAAAAAGTATGTTTTTGTGTAATTTGTTTACTTAGTCAGCTCAAATTATAAAGTTCTCGAATCATTAACACTAGAAAGACTGAGATACATATATTGCCCAAAAGCAGTCAAAATGACTGTGTGAAAGAATAACTAATGTATGTACAAATTAGTTTAAAACTAATTTTTAATATTTTTGATATTATTTTCAGTTATATAACAAGTTATTAGTAAATATCAACAATAAAAAAAATTATATGTTGTATGAAAAGTCACAAAATTCTAAGAAATTGTGTCCTCACTGCTTTTTTTAATTGAAATTAACACTAGAAAGACGGAAATACCTATATTGTCTAAAAGCAGTCAAAATGACTGGATTGTGAATGCGTAAATAAATTTGCTTAAAATTAATTTTTAACACTTTTTTAAATTTTTTACAGTTATATAACAAGTTATTAGTAAATATTAACAATAAAAAAAATTATATGTTGAACAAAAAGTCACAAAATTCTAAGAAATTGTGTCCTCACTGCTTTTTTTAATTGAAATTAACACTAGAAAGACGGAAATACCTATATTGTCCAAAAGCAGTCAAAATGACTGGATTGTGAATGCGTAAATAAATTTGCTTAAAATTAATTTTTAACACTTTTTTAAATTTTTTACAGTTATATAACAAGTTATTAGTAAATATCAACAATAAAAAAAATTATATGTTGTATGAAAAGTCACAAAATTCTAAGAAATTGTGTCATCACTGCTTTTCTAATTGAAATTAACACTAGAAAGACGGTAACAACAATTATATTTAGAGTCATAGTAACCTTTGTCAAAAATATAATTGTAGTTTTTAGGAAATTCGCGCATTCCATCAGTTTATTAATAATCAAACTGAAATAACTGATTTAAGTAAGACGTATTTTACTTAGTGCAAAATTTTAATTCAGTGAAACCTCTGTTAAGTGGACACCTTGGAGACTGATATGTTCGCTGAATAGAAGTGTCCGCTTAGGAGAAGGACATTCAAATTGAGAAATCAATACTGCAAACTGCTTTAACTTATTTAACATGATAGTTATAAAAGTGCAAAAATTACAAATATTGAATGAGAGTGACACTTTTTAAAAATTAGTAAAATCGAAATGTATAAAATTTATCGATAACTATTGAAAAATACGACAAATGTGTATTACTCTCATACTAAATTTGCTTTCTGCAAATGAATGAATGTAAGAATATGTTTTTACTATTTAGGTTTTGTAGGTGTGGCATTTAATAGAAGTACCTATATCAGACAACAGTTGATTGCAGAACATAAATAATTTCTTACAAATGATGCATTAATTATTCTAATACTATTACTAGAGATTGATTTCCTTTGAAATAAAAGCACGTGATGAAACAGAGACGATTGACAAAAATACCTGAATAAATTTTTTGAACGTAGTTTTTTTTTTTTTTTTTTTTTTTTTTTAAGAAAAAGAATTATTACTATTTTTATATCCCCCCCAAAAAAAAGTTTTTGAATAATTGAGTTATAAATTTATTTAGATTTATATGTAAATTGATTTAGGCTCATACTGAGAAAAAAACGTTTATGCATAAAGCTGACCATCGGTAACTTAAAACTAATTTTTTACTAGACAGAGAGCTTTCTTACTCAATTTTCATTCTCAATTTCCAACCAATCTGATTTAAGTTTTCTTACCGTCGAACTAGCTGTGAAAAATTTTCATGTTTTTTTTTTATTTTTTACTTTTTTTTTTAAGTGTCACACAAATACGCGTAAGTTTCACAGAAAAAAAATGTTCATGAAAAGAAATGTGCCTTTTGTTTATTGTTTGACATATGAGTTACTTGATATTTTGTGGGTCTAAAATTACTTGGATTCAGAGTTGAAATTATAACATAGTTCTGGATAGTAAAACCATCACATGACTCTTCTGTTAAGCATTGGAAACAATATAAAATTTCGCACCAAATATCGAAAAAGAAATTGCACCAAGGCACAAAAATTACGATTATAATTATCGAAGGAATGAAAATCAAACTGTGATAGATAAAACGTTTTTCGTTTAATGTATCATACTTTTATTAAAATTTCTTAGATTTAACAGAAGCTACATTAATAAATTTTATTGAAAACTTAAACAAATTAATTATTATAAAGTCCACTCTTAGCAGATGTAACTACTGCTTAGCAAAATTTTACATTAATCATTCTGCATCAGAGCAGTTACCAAAAATTTCCTTTTGAAACATTTTTTTTTAAAATTTAGTTTAGAAAATCCTAAAATGAACACATATGCTTTTAATTTTTACAGGCGCACAATAAATTTCCTTAAACTATAACATATAGGTAATTTGTTTGATACGAAATTGAACGATTTTTATATTGTTTTACTCAAATGTTATAATACCCGCGAGGTAATCAGCTGAAATTTTACCTGATACCAGAAACCGACCGGTTACAAATAAAATTTTGCTGGACTACCCGGACCTGCCTGGTAAAAGATTCGATTTTCAACAGGTAACCAGACTCGGTGAAAGTTTAAAATCCGATACGTCTCTAAAACTAACAACAATGGGACTAAACTTTCAACTGCTCTCCTATCTAAATTATTGGAACCATATTTTCCAGATTGAGGCTATATCCCCTCTCCCCATATTCTGAGGGTCAAAAATCTAAATCTGTCATTAAAAAAAAGAGGAATGTTTATTCAGAAAAAGTATGTTTTTGTGTAATTTGTTTACTTAGTCAGCTCAAATTATAAAGTTCTCGAATCATTAACACTAGAAAGACTGAGATACATATATTGCCCAAAAGCAGTCAAAATGACTGTGTGAAAGAATAACTAATGTATGTACAAATTAGTTTAAAACTAATTTTTAATATTTTTGATATTATTTTCAGTTATATAACAAGTTATTAGTAAATATCAACAATAAAAAAAATTATATGTTGTATGAAAAGTCACAAAATTCTAAGAAATTGTGTCCTCACTGCTTTTTTTAATTGAAATTAACACTAGAAAGACGGAAATACCTATATTGTCTAAAAGCAGTCAAAATGACTGGATTGTGAATGCGTAAATAAATTTGCTTAAAATTAATTTTTAACACTTTTTTAAATTTTTTACAGTTATATAACAAGTTATTAGTAAATATTAACAATAAAAAAAATTATATGTTGAACAAAAAGTCACAAAATTCTAAGAAATTGTGTCCTCACTGCTTTTTTTAATTGAAATTAACACTAGAAAGACGGAAATACCTATATTGTCCAAAAGCAGTCAAAATGACTGGATTGTGAATGCGTAAATAAATTTGCTTAAAATTAATTTTTAACACTTTTTTAAATTTTTTACAGTTATATAACAAGTTATTAGTAAATATCAACAATAAAAAAAATTATATGTTGTATGAAAAGTCACAAAATTCTAAGAAATTGTGTCATCACTGCTTTTCTAATTGAAATTAACACTAGAAAGACGGAAATACCTATATTGCCCAAAAGCAGTCAAAATGACTGGATTGTGAATGCGTAAATAAATTTGCTTAAAATTAATTTTTAACACTTTTTTAAATTTTTTACAGTTATAGAACAAGTTATTAGTAAATATTAACAATAAAAAAAAATTATATGTTGTACAAAAAGTCACAAAATTCTAAGAAATTGCGTCATTATATACATCATTGTTTTTCTAATTGAAATTAAAAGCAGTCAAAATGACTTCCTTGGGCAATCTAGTGTTAAAAGTCGGATAACTAGCACAAAAATTATCTAAATTTTTGTTTTATTTTATTAGTTTATTTATTTATTTCCCATTATACACATATAAGCGAAGAAAGTAAAATGCTAATAACCCTCAAATAAAGAAAACCAATACAAAATCCATATAAATTGGATCATTCGTTTTTAAGTCAAGAATATATATTTATTTTTTCTTCTGCATCCAAGGTTACCTGGAATCCTTCAAAAGAAAGAGAAAAGCGTTAAAGGAAACACCTTTTTAGCATGAAGATAGCAAATAAGCTCTGACGAAACGCGAGGAAAGAATGACCCTTTCTTTCTAGTGACAGAAATCCACTTCATACTTCACAAAGGAAGAAATTGTGAAGATGCTGCGAAACTTTTGAAGACTTGACCTATCAGGTCAAACTTGTTCTCAGGCTGGTCGAGCTTCGAATTTCGTTATGAAAGAAAACCACAGAGCTAATGATTGTTTAGTTTTGTGGCAATCATTTGAGGATTAGTTTGGGGAAGAGGAATTGTTATTTTAAATTTTGCTAATTGATTTAAAGCTTTGATTTCTTTTCTTCCTCTGAAGTATGTATAAAAGGGGTTAGGCCAATCTAGTAGTTTGTAGCAGTTGTTGTTTCTAGTACTCAAAAGTGTTATGAGCCAGAAAAAAGTGTCCTATTCTTAATTTTTTCGTAGTCTCTGTTGCGCGTTCAGAAAAGTTCAAAAGCGTATTTATCGAAGCAACAAATTTCAAATAGACCGCACTTCATAGCTTATAGTTCAAACAAATTTTTATGGATAGTCTTTAAATTTAAATTGCATATTTTACATTATATTATCACAGGTGGGCATTGGAGAAAGAAAAAAAAAAACGGAAAAAAAACATTACATTATTCATAGAAGTTTGAAGAATTATTTCATTTTATTATGCATTTTCTTTTCAAAAAATTTATTTCTAGCTACTTAATTTGGGCTTCAGATTTTTTTTTTTTTTTTTGCGTTATTTATGAAAAAATTAGTATAACAGAAGGAAAAAAATCCTGTATAGATACTTCTGCGGTTATTTGCAAATGTACATCCGATTTTTTTCATATTTTCCAATGTGTTTATTTCGTATTTTTTCTGCCCTTGTCGCAGATCCTATTTTGAATCTCTTATAACTCCATAACCGTTGGCGCTAGGATATGAAATTGAAATTTCTGACTTGCTCATCAACTAGGATGAGCAATTTTCACCCCCGAAACTAAAAATCGCTTAAAAATTATTATTATTTCGCTCTTGAGAAATGTTAGAAAAATGGTATTTTCGCATTAGTTTAACATCAGCGAACGATTCTGCTTAATATTTTATCTCACCTTCTTTGATGTTTAATTATTTTTTTACAAGTTCAATCATCAAAGCGAATGGCATGTGGATCACTGATCATTGCGTTGCTGAATCAGCTGTTAAAAAGCTATTTGAAACCACATGTTTATTTTGTTTATTGTTGTGCTTTTAAAACGCGTTTTTGCATTAAAAAATTTTTAAAAAAAGGAGCAATTTTTTTCAAAGACATAAAGAATCCTAAGACATAAAAGCTTTAAACAAAATAAATTAAAATTTTTATGGGTCTGCACGAAAAAATAATTAACAAAATATTGCGTGTAACTTATAAAAATCGAGTTTACATAGTCTTGGCTAATTTTCTTAGTATTGTGTTCATTTTATATAAAGTTTATTTTAAAATGTGAGGCAAAAACTAATTATAAATTTTTTTGAAGAAAGCACCACAGACTTTTCGTTAAAAACTTTATAAGAAATTTTCATTTATTTATCAGATTTTAAAATACACTTCAAACAAATTTCATCTTTTTCAAACAAAAGTTAGTCTTATTCTGTTCAAAAATAAATAAATAAAAAAATAGACACGTGCCATTGGCGATGTAAGTGATCGCGATGTTTTCTACATAAATGCGAATTTGTAAATATGTGTGCAAAGTTTTTGAATATTCTCTTATGAGGCTAAATATCTTCGACGGACCCTAAATTAACAGTTTAATGAGAAAATCGCGTAATTCTAAGCTAATTTCGAAAGAAAATAAGAAAATAGTGCTTAATCTACAGTGCAAAAAAAAAAAAAAGAAAAAGAAGAAAAAAAAACCTCACTACCCAGAGTAACTTTTGATCTAATGATCGGATCTTCACGTTCTAGGACTCAATCTTATTGGTTCAAGGAGGTGACCTCAAATATGCTAATTGATTAGTGCAGAAGTTTTTTAAGTTACGAAATCAGACATAAAAACGTATTTCCTCTGAATAAAGAGACCTTTTATCCACGGATTCGGATTTCTGATCCCAAAATATAGGGGTCACTCTGGGAAATATAGTTCCCATAGTTTGGTCAGGAGAGCGATCCAGAGTCTGGACCCCTTAATGTTAATTTAACTTTTTGCGTATTTCGCCATATCTCGAGAAATTTTTAAGCGAATTGAAATATTTTTGCTCACAATTAAAAATTTGTTTATCCAAAGATTTTCTTTACCTAAAGATCCAAAAAATAACTTTTAGCAAATATTTATTATTTTCTTTAATAATATTGGGAAAAAAAATTTATGTATACGATTTAATGTTGAATTTGAAGTATAAATTATCGTTGGATATACAAAAATAATTCCATGCAAAACATAAGTTTAAATAAATATTTATAATTTTTTATTATATTATTTAATAATTGTCGAAAAAGTTTTAAATTATAAGTACATGACAAAATACGAAATTTGAGTGAAATTGGTTAAATAATTCCTGAGATATAGAATTTTTAATTTACTTCTTTTAACTTATTTTTTGCATGGAATATTTTTCAAAAAAAAAAATATGTTTATTCAGAGAAAATTCGTTTTTGTGTCTGATTTCGTAATTTAAAATATCGTCTTCACAAATTAATTAACATATTTGAGGTCACCCCTCCGAACCATTGAGATTGTGTCCTAAAACGTGAAGATCCTATCATTAGATCAAAAGCTATTCACAGCGGTCCGTTTTTTTTAGCGCGCTATACTTCTTATGGAAGACTCGGTTTGGCGACATTTTTGCCGACTTGGTGACAAAATGATAGTTCTGCAAAATACGAGTTTCAAAGCGATAGGACTAATATTTACGGAGTTATACGAGAATTCTCTAGATTCATGTTCGGAGTTTCGTAGCCAAGGTTATGCAAATAGGAGTATGCAGTCAGAAGTTGTTTTAAAGATTTCATGCACGGAGAGAAAAAATCTGGTAAAATTATCATACTGTATGGATATGATATTTTTGTTGTTTTATTTAGAAAAGGAAACAAACATAATTCTAGTTATAAAAACCAAAATATACGTAAAATAAAATACCACCATACCTTATGGATACTACATTTCAGTGGATTTCGTTAAAAACATAGCTTGTAGATATGCCATCATAATTAAAAATATGGATAAGAAATGAATGTACCTGGATTTTATTTAATCGAAGATTAAATGTACCTACACAATATTGCATGTTGACAGTGAAATCTTATTTATAATCTTGATTGTATTTAACCCCTTCCTTCTCGTTCCCGTGAAAATGACAGAGTGAGGTTTCGCCCTCTATTTCTCGCTCCCGTGATATTGACGGGCTGGAGTGTTCAGTAGTAAAGCGCCAATAAGAATAAAACTAATTAATTTCTTTTGTCCGGAAAACATTTTATTTCTCATTTCACACACCCGATGGCAGTACCAGGATATTTTTAAGGTAATTGTAGATAGTTAGTTTATTTTAAACTAGTTGCAGCACTAATCAAATACGTAATACAAATACAAAAGCCAAAAAAATAGACACTTTTATGACCGTTTTCTTGAAAATTAACCGATCATTAAGGGGTTAATATGAGCTATTTAATACACCGGATTTAATAGACCCAATTACTTAATAATCCGAAGCTATTTATGTATTTATCTTAGTAATAAGATATCAGAATGCAGAGCAATAAATAGCAGATGCAATAAATAGAATGCACCTGGTTCAACTTCTTTTTTTTTGGAATAATTAATAATTCAGTTATAAACATAAAAATTTAGATTCTCAAAATAGTCCCGACAGTTTTTTTTTTCCTTAAAAATTATTCCATTAAAAAGTTTATTTTAATTACTTTTCTGTAAAAGAACGCGAAACGAACATAAAGTTTTAGAAAATATAATTCACAATGGAAGATTTCATGGGTGAAATGGGTGAGGTGTTATACGCCCTACCCTACGTTTTAATTAACCTGGCACGAAAACTATTTAAAAAGAAATCTTTAAAAAAAGGAATACACCCGAACGGGTAAAAAGAATATAAGAGTGGGTGGAGTTGATTTAAATCTAAGAAAATTCGCCTCTAAGTGTAAAAGAGGTAAAAAATAAAGAAAGAAGAGTTACGAGTGGGCAAATTATTTTATTTTTATTTATTGTCTTACATTTTTGTGTTTTTATCCCTTTCACTATAACTGGGTATATCTTACACCCCTTGCTTCATTTGAAATATGTATATGTACGTATAATGCTCGCGCAAAGTGAGTACAATTTTCACCCAAAACCTTCACAACTATTAGTTCTATAGATTTAAATTTAATCTTATCGATTTAATATAATGATTATAGCAGATAAAAATTCTTCTCTTGTCTATATAGCAATGTCCGACATGTAAATAGGCATAAATAAAGGAAAATGGTATTTTTTATGAGTAAAATCGCTATAACCTCTCATATTATTCAGCGAAAATAATTGAATGAGAAACTATACTTATCTAGAAAAGATTGTCTCTCGCTTAAATAGATGTAAGTCAAAATTTGTATTTTAAAGCATTATACATACTAACTTTGACGCCCGGTGGCTGAGGTCCCTGGTGGCTGGCTGCCACAGGTTCCTGGTTCGATCCGCGGGCCGGGCAAGGTTGACTCAGCCTTTCATCCCTTCAGAGGGTCGATAAATGAGTATCAAGCATGTTTGGGAACTAAACACTGGGGGTTCTGCGTTCGGCTGACCACCTGACCGGAACATCTGCTCCTGCACCCCAGAGCCTAAGGTTAAGAAAACTGAGATGGGCGCAGTAGGCCATGGCCCTCTATGGGCTGTCGCGCCACTGAGTTTAGTTGACATACTAACTTTAAAGGTATTTCCTATACCCTATAAATCAAGAGGAAAGTATCCATATCAGATCTATAGTAGAAACAATTTGTTTTGTCTGTATTCGTCTTTATAACTATAAAAAATACTGGTGGGCGATTTGGGATTTTCCTTTTATAGGTGTCAGAAAATATAGAATATATCAGAAAATATCAATTTGCGATATATAGCGATTTTTTTTGACAAATTTGAATTATCCACATTTATTTTTACATTTGACTACGTTTTCGGGAAACAATTGATGATTTTTTTTTTAAAGAATTTATGTGAAACATAAATTTAAAAAATATAAATGACTAATTATAAAGTTATTAAGAATAAATTTTCTAAGCAATACTCATCACTTAAAATAGTATTGTCACTGACAATTTATCCCAATATTGTTTCGACCGTTTTCGATTGTTAACACAATCGAATTGTGCTCGAATCGTAAACGGAGTCACGGTAGATCGGGGGATAAAGCATTTGTCTTCCAATTAGGTAACCCAGATTCGAATACCCGCGGTGGCTGGTTGATACGATCACGGGTTAGAACCCCCTTTCCGTTGGGCTAACCGTTGGAGGTTTTCATGCTTTTCCTCCTCCATGTAATGCAAATGTCAGTTCCATCAAAAAGTCCCCCACGAAAGCTAGTTTGTCCCAAAGCTTGAGCCAGCAGTTCCCTCGTCTCCTGAGTTGGGTTCAAAATTACAAAACTACGGAGAAGAACATTGGTAGTCTTAAACTAAAAATTGGGTCTACCGTTTAACGACGATTATAAAATTACAAAATAAAAATATCGTGGACGGCAATGATAAAACCGCATTCGATAACTAATGTTATCGATAAAAATTGAGATATAATCATTGTTGATATTTTTCTCATATTTAGAATATATACTAAAATATAGTAAACGCCTAGCATAAAATATAGTAATATAGTATTTTAGTATATATTCACATTGTGAGAATATATACTAAAATATAGTAAACGCCATATTTTAAAAAATAGCAATATTTCATGATATATTGCCCTGTTTTAATATTATTTATACCACACTCTCTCAAAAAATGGCTCAAGGCTATAGTGCATGATATTACCGAAACTTCAATACGGTTATACAGGTCGAATCATATTTCAGTTCAAATTGAATTTATCGTAACCTTACCTTGGTTTAATTTCTGAAAGTCTAGTAAGGAGTTTACTTGAACAAATAGTAACGTACAAGTTAACATTACCTACTTAAATATATGGTGCTGTAGTTCAACCTATACTGAATCATAGTTTAACTTAGCACCGTACAAAACAGAAAGAGAAATTCTTGCAAAAGCTCCGTCCTGTATTATAATGGCATTTTAAAAAAAAAACACACAATTCTAATAATAAAAACTAAATTATACTATATTTAAACTATTCATGTAATGGTAACGGTTTATCGATAATTCTTGTTTTCAACACTATAGTTCTTTATACCACACATCTAGTGAAAAATGCAAAACTGATAAGTAAATTGAACCGAATAAATGGTTTTTATGCCATTCTCTAAGGTGTCATAATAAAATTACCCAATTTTACCCTATTAACTAAAATTTATCACATATTATAAAACCGTATTTTATTGCTAATTTTACCAAAATCATTACCACAGTGCTTCGTAAAAATTACCTAGCTTTTTGATGCTCCCATAGCATCAGAAACATGGTAAATTTTGCAATGTTCTGATAGTTTCAGCCGTACTTTTTTTTGTTTTTCTCAAAGAAGATTGCAACAAATTACACGATAGTACATAAATCAATACTTTTCACAAGGTATAAAATAGTTTTTTTTTTTTTTTTTTGTCTGAAATTATGCGTCATAAAATTTTGAGCAGTACATGCATTTCAAACATCATCAACAAAAATTTTAGATATAAGAATAAGTTAAGTATTCTTATATCTAAAATTTTTGTTAGTAATAAATCCCTTGTATTTGAAGAACTTTAATGTCAACGCAGAAAAAGTGTATTCTTATTTCAACTATGCGTATGAAAACTATGATTATTTATGCATTTTGTGGACTGATTGTGCATTGGTTTCGATATTTTAAGATTTCTTAAAATCACAAAAAAGAAGTACATCTTTTTAAAATGGCTGTGCATTTTGGCCCCTGTTGTGCGAAACTAAATATTTTTCTCCCCTTCTTTCCTTTACTTAGAGTGTTTCATTATTCAGTTATTTTGTCAATAACTGGAGTTCACATTTATTCTATATTTCTCAAAAATTATGAATCTTTAACAACGTTACAGCTCTGAAAAGCCATGAAATTATCCAAATGACTTTTTGTGGGCGAGATTTTAATTTCGCAACAGCTAAATCTGTCAATTGGAAAAGAAAGGGAGTTAACTGTGTGGTTGTGGGTGTAACCTATTATGATATTTTGCGATTCCAAAACGGAAAGAAATGCGTCTTTTGTTTGAATCTCTTCTTTGTCACCAACCACAACGCCCTTTCAATTAAAACAAATTTGGCGTCTTCTGTAGCGCCGAAAAATCTGATTTCATCTAAGAACGTAATTACACCGTAATAAAAAAAAATCCATTAATTTTTCCTTTATTAGTTATTAGCCGCAACAAGCGACGAGCTGGTCCACCGTTTTAAATAAGTAGAATTTCAAACATTTCGAGATCATGATCTTACAGGTCAAAAATGAAAATACCGTGTAAATCAGAACCTGGAGTTGTTCTGCTTGTTAGCTTCATGGTACCAATAACTGATAATTTTTTTTTATTTTTCTTATTGACAATGTACAAAAATGTTACTTATTTCATAGCTTTTCTTTTCTTTTTTTCTTCAAAACACAGCCATTTTACGAAGAAAAAAGTTTTTTTTTTAAATCCTACGTACAATAAAAATTATATTCATATAATTTAAAAAATTCAAGAAGGAATCAAATTTGGACAATTTTTTTCAACTTATAAGAACAGTAAGTTACAGATAACTTTAAAAAATTAAGTAACATTATTTTAAACATTGCATTATACAAGCATTTAAACATTGCATTATGCAAGCGATAATTTTTTTAATTTTTGCATTTGTAACACGACAAAATAAAGATTAAAATATGTACAATAAGGTAAAAAAAATCTTAAATTTATCACAATAATTGTAAAATTCATTTAAAAAAAATTCTTTTTTACAGGCTTGCACTCATTCAGTTTGAAATATTAAGTGCTTTGCACACTTGATCACCAAGCCTATTTTATGAAGATCTCATAACCAACTCAATGCTTGAATAAAGTCCTTATCATTCTCGCCTAAAGGTGTTTGGAAAAGAAAGGAAATCAATAGTTTTTACACTTGTAATCAAATTTTCTTTCCACCAAAAAATATCCGGCTATTTCGCTTTACGTAAATGATCCCTCAAATGAACACTCAATGCCTATTCAATGTTCAGACTTACTTATTCTTTTATTTATCCCAAAATGATGTATAATTAATAGACATATAATTTTGCATCTACCCTTTAGAAAAGTAGTAGTTTTTTTTTTTTTTACAGCTCCATTGAGGTGGTAAAATCATTATCATTCAAGATTGGAAATAATCATCTCATCCTTCGATAATAAGGATAAACAGAATAATCTATAATCTTTAGATAAATGCTTGAATCTATCAGAATTCTCTATTTCCAAACGAAATGGCGTTTTCGAAGCAGTAATTGATCTTGGGAACTTATTTTTTAATTTTTTATTTATCCTTAATGTAATCATCATTAATTTTTTGTGAGTTATCTCCCATTCATATCATCTCACAAACCTTCACATCTTGACCATGCAACATTAATCTAATTTGATAAAAACCCGTCGCAGGATTCTTTTGAATCTGTATACAGTTTTCAATTAACTTCGGGAGGGTTTTTTTTTTGCGCGCGAGGACAACCGCTTCAAGGTGTTTTCCCCGCTATTATGAAAACGATATTTTTTCCGAAATTGTATGTTGGTGCTATGAGAACGCCACATTATGAACTTGCTTTTGGGTATTTCCTGGGTGATCTAGTTTTGCTAACCCTTCTGCAAACAGTTCGAACTAATATGTCTCTATGCTTGAAATATTGTGTATTGAATTTTAAATATTTTCAAATCGAAATAGGTGAATTCGGAATAAAATATATAAAATTATTCTATATTTCACCAAGTCTTCTACATTAAAAATTTTTTTTTTCAAAAATATATTAAATATTAATTTTTGAATTTTTCAATTGTTTTGGTACAACTTTTTTTTAGTTGGAAATAAGAATTTAAAGTTTGAAAATAATTCTGTAAATCAAAGCTCTTGCACAAAAAAATTTTCATTTTCAATTATCATAATTTAACACTAGGTTTACGGCCGTTTCTTATATACCTATCTCTACGAACACGCGCCAATTTGACGCATGAACGAATACATATAACAGCACTTAGAAAGCAATGTAATTATATACTATAAGAAGAAGAAAAAATGAAAATATGAGCTATATATTTATGGAAAGTGTTTATTGTTCAATAATTTTATTATACATTATTTCAATATTATACATTTATTTCGAGCATCTTTTGCACAAATACTCAATTTTCTTTGTACACTTTCCGCGAACAAACTTTTCACATATTTTACGGATGTTATTGCTCCTATTTCTTTTACAAAAGCCAATTTGGCAAGTCTTGCGTTCTCCCGAAGTACTGGATGGTGGGTGATTATAATCTTTGTTTTTGTATTTTTTCTTTTCTCCTTCTGCAAGTTCTTTGGCCAACTGAAACAGAAAATCTTTTCTGGATAATTTTGATCCAGTACACTCTGTGTATAAGATCCATACGTTTATTACAGTTAAATCTAAAATGTTGAAGAGCACCTGAAGAGGGTATTATTGATGTGATGTTTGCATGTTTTCTCAAAATTTTGTCTAAATTACGATCGCGTCAAATTGATGCATATCCGTAGAGATAGGTATACTACAAAGGGAATTTCAATGTTTCCACGCTTTTGAAGAAAATAGACTTCAATATATATTTACTTCGATCAATGAATAAAAGTCATTACAAGAGATAAAATGAAAATGCAAACGGGTTTTGCAATTTTCCTTATAAAATTCGAAATGCGTCAAAACGACGCGTCCCGTACACCTAGTGTTAATTAACTACAGTAATAAGTAACAATAATTAAAAAGATGTGATAATGAATGACATGAAACAAAATATCTGGAATTAGGATGTCCCATCCAATCTTCTACATTTCATATTTTTTAATCAAAAATACAAACTCTTTCGAATTTTTTAAAGCGGTTTTGTACATCATATTTTAATCAGAAAATAAAATTTAAAATTGGAAAAATTACTCTGTAATTTATAGAATCGTTTACACAAAAATTACGCTCCCATTTAATTTTCAAATGCCATGATTGAACTAATGATGGAAATAATAACAATAATGTAATAATTGTGATTACTGATTCTAATTTTACTGGTGGAGCTTTTTAAAAAGTTCTTTAATTTGACTTCGAGCTACTCATTGTAAAAAAGATATACTTAATTAGATTAGTTTTAAAGTTAAAGCTTTGAAATTAAATAGATTTTACAAATGGAAATTTAAAAAAAAATTCTTTTATTAAGTTTCAAGAAGACTCAAGCTACAGGGCAAAATTAGGTAATTTTGTTTCCGGCCAATGGCCAGGAATAGAATTTTTAATGGCGGCCATTTCTCCAAAATTTAAAAATTTTAAAATTATCAAAGATCTGCTGATCAAAAATCTATTGTAAAAACTATTGATCTCATTAATGTAAACATTTCTTTTCAATCGTTTCTCAAAGATGGTAAACACTACTGGTTTCATTCCTAAAATGAAGAAAAATTTGTCTGATCTCTCTAAGTAGGTTTAAGTAAAATTTGAGTACTGTATATAACGTTTTCAACTAATAATATTAAGGATTTGAGTCTTTGAACATTACTGATCCAAACTTATACTCAAGTTTGAACCAAACTATGGCTTTCTCAAGTTTGAACCAATGATACAATCTAAAATTTAGATTGAATAACGAACACAAAGTTAATTTCTTACAAAATAAATCTGAAATAATTGAAGTCATAATTAAGAAATCATACTAGATTACTATTAAATATTGTCGGCCATAAGGTTTTTAAAAAAAGTAATATGAAATTAACTTGAATTCGAATGAATCAATCGATAGCCAAATTCAGTCTCCTTTAAATTTTGAACGAGAGTAAATAAAATAGCTTGAACGTTACGGGAATGCTTACAGCTTTCATGTGAAATAAATAATACGAGAAGTTGTAAGTATGCGTGTGGTGGTCGGATGGTGATTAACAAATGCATTTTTAATCGTTATTTTTTATATACAGATCGCCTTAAGGCCGATAGCGACTGTTGATTTGCCCTATGCCTCAAGCTATATTTAGTTGCACCTTTTTTTGGGTTTACAACTTTGAAATTTAAAAAAAAAATGTTTTTAATAACAAGCATGCAATAATATTTGCGAGACAGAGGTGTCTGTAATGATGTCTTTTCTTCAATTTCGAAAATAACGCAATTTAACCGCAGAAAAAAAGAAGAAAGAGTATAAAGACATATAATGAGAATTATAATCATAAGTTCAGTCCTCAACACTTTTATAAAGAAACAGACTGAAAAATGTTTAAGATGAGACGAATGTCCGGTTCTTTTAAAGCGAAACGATTAAAAGACAGATTTTGCCAACCTGGTTAAATGCTTTTCGTGTGCAATATGAGATGTTTGGCGGAGGGCATAGTTCTAATAATAGCGTACAAAAACGTATCTCCAAGCGGTCGGCCTCTTCGTACGCCAAACACAATAAAAGCATCTTTTAAATTGCACAGAAAAATGGTGGTAGGATTCATCAAAACAAATTAAAGCTGAATGGTCCAAGGGTGAAGGTTACTGACCGAACTGTGAAAAATTATGAAGTCTGGAGAAATATGGGATCTTTTTCTGACAGGGTGAAAACGAAACCTTTATTAAAAACATCTTTTAAAAGGAAAAAACCGCCTGCAGTTGTAATGGAAGACACGGAAATCGGGAAGTTAGCAATTGGAGGGAAAAAAATCATTCTTCAAAAAACGAATTCAGAATTCGTGCTGGCACGAATCAGGCTATGGATAAATTGCCTGTTTCGGTATCTGAAATATGTATCGATAATGGCATGTAACAAATGATATAAAATCATTTATATACAATAAGAACATGATTTAAAATTGTTTTAGAAAATAGGGAATTGCTTTATGGAAAATACGGAAATGTACGATTAGGCAGTTTTACATTTTTGATACTCAAGTGTTACCAACCGTTAGTTGGTCATAAAATCCAACTGTAAAAGGTATATCTGTTACTCTAAAGAGTGTAACTCTATAGACTCTGAAGAGTACTCTGTATATCTAACGAATAAAAAGCACTTATTCTGCATATTATCTAGATACTCTGCAGATTAACTAGGATGATATTTTAAAGTGCCAAAAAAGTTTCTTTTTTGAAGGAAAAAAAATTATAATTGATAATCTGCAAACTACCTAGATAGTCTGCAATTTATCTTTTAGGTAGTCATTAAAGTGAAAACAAGATTTTTCTGTACGCTTAACTTAACATAATGTTATCTATTTATTTTTCGATTTCTTAAAAAATCTAGTAGCTACAATCAGACAATCAACACTTAGTTGATAGAATCAATCATTTTAAAAACTCTATAATGCTAAAAAAGAAAAAGAAAATAATGCGTGGAGTCCCTCCGCGCGGAAGAAGTGAAACTTCGTAATGTGGAAATGAAAATAGGAAGGGGTAGAAATTGATTTTTAGTGAAATCATATTGCTTCTTTAAAACAAACTTTAGTAGCATTGCTTACAATTCACAATTGATCGCATCTTTTAATTATAATTTTCGAGTGGAGAAATATTCTAATCTATAACATTTACAATGGGATTATGATAACTAAAGTAAGATACGAAATGTTTGAGTTCTATTTTTTCAATATTTCTTGCAAAAACTGCATCAATGGTAGTTCCCCCCTTTGGTTGTTGGATCATTCCTACCATTTATCATTTCCAATCCAAATTTGTCTTTAAGTAAGGTTAATAACGTTTCAGCTTCAGGTAACGAGAAATTCACATTAAAATCTCCTGCAAGTATCACAGGCCGCTCGTTGCCATGGTAGCGTTAAACGTTTAACGCAACCTTGTTGGAAGTCGCATTAGAAGTTTTACTTCAAAAAACGTGGCTTATAATATTGTTGCAATTAAGGAAATTAACACAATGTCTTTTATTTAGTTTTCAACATCTAAAGAATCAAGTCATAAATGCAACCAAACAATCGACAAATTAGTTGACCGAATGAGACAAACAAAATTTTAGAACTTTAACTATACAGAAACTATTTATACCTAGGTAAATTTATCATTTTACCTAGGTAAATTGCCGGGAACTCTAGATTTCATATAACGAAATTATCTAGTTGATCTGCAGTTTAGCTAGTAATTAGCTTTCGAGTTTTAACGGTAGCATGTCAATAAAAAGATGGTAATTCCTTGAAAGTTATTATAAATAAAAAAGTAATTTTAGATTTTTTTTTTGCTATAGATCACAGCTTATGAAACTGAATGAAATAGTGTAGTCAAGTAATCTAATTTATGAAGGAAAAAAAATTTCTTCTTGAATTGCGAACTTATTTAAACGTTGATCGAAATAAGTGTCATTACAATTTGGATACTATAATTTCTGCGTTTAAAGTTCCTCTGGAAAGAAAATACTCTTTTACCTCAAACAGATTTAAAAAAAAAAAAATTTTGAATTAATTCCAGAAAAACCTCAGCGTAGAAAGAAGTTTTGTGGTTGATCTAATGGTATGGAGTTTTAGAATTGATAAAAGTTCAGGAAAACAAGTGAAAACAGAACAATTTTGTAAACTTATGTTTATTAAGTTCGTTTTCATAAATATATAATCTTAATCTTTAAAATATTATATCTGTATTTGTACTAGGGAGTTGGCGTTCCTGTCTTGAAAAAGGTACGAGATAGGAGAAAAAAAGAGAAAACTGTATCATTGATGGACGTATAACATATAGACACCTTGAGTAGAAACAGACACCTTGTGGACGTTAAAGGTGAAAAGAAAAAAGCTTTAAATCTCTCATTTGCTTGTTCATACGATACCTTCATTTTCCCTTTAAAAGCTTAAGAAAAATCTAAGATTACTACAGAGATAAGTGACTGAAATATTTACTACAGATTAAAAGTGATATGTGATACCCTCAGCAAGAAATTTAACACGGACTGACATTTTTAGCATGAAGAGAAGCGTCGCTAATTTGAGACAAAAGAAATGTAAGAAGGTAAGATAACGCATGCAAATTTCTCCAACTAAACAAATAAGTTTCGGAGTCAGGAGCTATGGAAACAAGAAAAAGCGTATTTCAAAGAGGAGAGAGAGATTTTTATTGCTTCTCTCACCGACTGGTGTCAAAATTTCTTTCAAATTTTAACCACCTAACTTCAACTTAAAATAGTGAAACATTGCAAAATCGAACAACGACAGTTCTCTAGACAAGCGGTCGCCAATCTTTCGATCAGCACGGACCACCAGCAAAAAATATTGAATCTCGATTTTAATAAATCTTCAATTTTATTTTTGAATCTGAAGTAAGTGGAACAGTAACAAAAAATTTCTGGTTATTAAGTAGACAGATTTTTGAAGAAACTAGTTAATGGGTTTTGGGGAATAAGCCATTTAATTCAAAATTTTTTCTAAATGTTTACCCCCTAACTTCAACTTAAAATAGTTAAACATCGCAAAATCGAACAATGACAGTACTTCAGACAAGCGGTCGCCAATTTTTCGATCAGCACGGACCACCAGCAAAAAATATTGAATCTTGATTTTAATAGATCTTCAACTTTATTTCTGAATCTGAAGTAAGTGGGACAGTAACAAAAAATTTCTGGTTATTAAATAGATAGATTTTTGAAGGAACTAGTTAATGGGTTTTTGGAAATAAGCTATTAAAAAAAAGAAGATCTAAACACTTTTTATTAATAAATATCTTATTAAAAACGATTCATTTATTAAAATCCAATCTTGATTTACTGTAAAAGAAGAAATGACTAGTAATCACCACTCTTAAGAAAGTGATGGGAAGTTATTTAAATTATTTATTACTTGAGGAATAATTGTTTTTTACTCAAGGTTAGTTTTATATGGACTTGTTGTGTTAAACAATAAATGATATAACAAGTTTGGCAACTGAGATTGAATGTTGATATATAATTTTCATCCAGAATCGGTCTTTTTTTGAAAAATATATTCGGAAAGAATTATCTACATATAATCAGTTTTCTTTTTACTATTAGCCGATATTGATAAATGGTTTTAAAGTTTGATCAAACCATCAAAACAAATTAAGTGCAGAATGTTCAGTTTTTGTATAAAGTACATACGATGCTAATAATCATTATCAGGAGAAATTAATTTTTCAAAACACAATTGTACTTTTTCTAAAACTGCTGCTGTTTTCGAATGTTCACATGGTTTTTCGAAGCTTTTTCGTCAAGGAAAATTTAAAAAAAAGCCACAATTTATGTGCCTTGCACTTGGAGGAAAGATATAATTTTAATTTATACACACCAACTAGCTGGGAAGTAACATTTGGGCTTTGGAGCGGACATATAACTTAAATATTATGAAAGTTATTAACTATTTTATTAAAAATTGCCACTTTGGCGACATTATTTCCCCTAGATGAAAATTACCAAAATTACTGCTTATTCTCAATTATTGCAAATTTTTTTTGAACCCAAATAATGCGTTTGGAGTAAGTTATTAAATGTTAAAAATTTAGACCACAAACGCTTTACATTTTCGCAAAACGGTGGCTTTTCTCCTTATTAACGTTTTGCGCCATTTTCAGAATTAGCATAGAAGATGCTGGCTATAGATTAGCAAAACTTGACCTAGCAGTCATGACTAACTGTTGCACACTTACGGCAGCTTTTAAAATAGCAAATCATTCGCAAGGAAACTTCATTTACATGACGACGGAGTGTTCGAAAAAAACAGCCTTAAAGTTAAGAGTTAGACCAATTCTTCTAATTACATTTTCGATCAAAATTACATTAACAAAAACTCTGCGTTCAGAAACTTTTTGGTATTTCCTATTTCCTTTGAAAACAAAAATTTAAAATTTGAAAACGATTCAGAAATTTAACGAATCGTTTGCTCAAAAAATTACGATTTTTTAAATTTTTATTTTATTTTGTTTGTAAAATTTCACATAAAATATATTTTTCAAATTTGTTTTAAAAATTTGCACGCTACATTTTTTTTTTTTTTTTTTTGCTACATTTTGCACATTACAAAATTTGCCCATTCATCCGCTGCAGTGCTCCCACACAGAGAATACATCAATTCCACCATGCACCGTATGTTGCTGTATTGTGGGTCATTTTGTTGCTTTAGGTTCTTATAAATAGCTGGTGTAAAGTTTTCTGGTGCTTAAAGTTTACTGGTGTTTAACGATGTTATGTATCTTAAATTTTAATGACACCCATTCTTGAGAAAAATTTTCTTTATCAACTCCTTCAAAAAAGCAAATAAAATGTTCAAGTAACATCAGCATGTTTTGGTTGCCAAAAGATATCAAAAGCTGTGTTTCAGATGGCCATTCAGTGAAATCAAATACACGAAAATACGACACACGAGGTTCTTGTAGCTGTTTGAATCTAGCATCTAAAAATTAACCGGAAAATGGCCGTCCGCGAGGACGGCGGAATCGAGAAATTTGTTGTCCGCGGGTAATTTTTGACCTCCAAGGACGGGTGGTTTTTCGAGCCCTGTTAACTGTATATAATTGTTAGAAAAAAATATAAAGTCAAATGAGCAAAAACGGTAAGATTATAAGCGCAATTTCAATGCAAAAGTTCTTAAACGGTCATGTGACAGATTATGGTATGTTTAGTGTTTAATGATTTTGAATGATTAAGATTTCATCAGACTTATGGAGTATGAGGGTACAAAGTGGATCGCTACTTTACATCTCAAAAATTGTCATCAGTTTTCGGGGACAACTCAACGGTTATCCATCAAAAACTAAATAAAAAAATCGCAGGATTCGGCAAGCATTAAAAAATGATTAACTAGCAAACCCGAGGGAGATTATACCCCTTTTTGAATGATTAAGATTTCATCACACTTACACATGACTAAAAGGAATGAAAACCTTTACAGTCTGAGCTCTATTACTTACTAATTAAATATGAAAAATATTATAGTCCTATTTAGATATTTATGAAAGTAGTAAAAATGCAATTAAAATTAAAGTATGGAATATAAACTTATCGAACTACTTCCAATTTATAATTTAGGAAAAATAGTTTTAGCGTAGTATCTGAAAAAGAACTGAAGCATAAATTCACATAACGTTCCATTATTCCTTAAGAAGTTTACATTTAATTAAGAATATTTATAATTAATTATTTACGATGAAAATTTTAAATATGTTTAAGATTAAAAGTGCCAAATTTATATTTAAATAAGCCATATCCGAGCGCGTTTATTATGACGTAAATCCAATATTTGGCGGGCATGAAAACTTTCCGCAGCCTACAAGTGTTCCACGGACCGCAAGTTGAGAACCGTTGTTATAAACTATCGTTCAGCAATAATCTTAACGTTCGAAAATTTTTAATGAGTTTTCTTATTATTGTATAAAATGCTATAAAAATGAATTACAAATTATTAATTTACTTACTTTTGAATTTATTTAATCTAGCGTAAAAAAAAATATTCAAGAAACTATTCCTTACTCGTCTTTAATACCAATGTTGTTATTCCAGTGACAGACCAGTTCAAAACTGTCCTTTTTCTTCATAAAATATTCTATAATTTTTAAACTAATAATCCTATCGACATTATTTTGCTTTCATCCGATTCAGCGCAAATATACCTCATTTGCCTAGATGACGATGCCAATCGAGTAAAAAGGTATAAATGCAACGATATCGAAAACAGCACCTATTTTTAGATACCAGTATTTTAATTTTTTTCTTTTTTACCCTCCTCCTTCCACTGATGGAATATTAATAGCCCAATGTCTCAAAATATTATATATATATATATATATATATATATATATATATATATATATATATATATATATATATATATATATTTCCAATGTGCCCACCTTTGTTAACATTTTTCGGTCAATTTAGGCATTTACAGGGCAGTTTTGTTGGCCTCTCTTTCAGGGGCACCATATTAGGTGGGCCAACGTTGCTCCCACAGTAAGGACAGTTAGTACAGAGAAGGAAAGAACATCCATGCCTTGCCCGGGATTCAAACCCAGAACCTTTCTGGTGCAAGGGCAGTTCCCTAACCCCTACACAGGCCGGTCGGCTATATATATATATTTCCAATGCCCACCTTTGTTAACATTTTTCGTCAATTTAGGCATTTACAGGGCAGTTTTGTTGGCCTCTCTTTCAGGGGCACCATATTAGGTGGGCCAGCGTTGCTCCCACAGTAAGGACAGTTAGTACAGAGAAGGAAAGAACATCCATGTCTTGCCCGGGATTCGAACCCAGAACCTCTCTGATGCAAGGGCAGTTCCCTAACCCCTACACTGTCCGGTCGGGGGTATATATATATATATATATATATATATATATATATATATATATATATATATATATATATATATATATATATATATATATATATATATATATATATATATATATATATATATATATATTATATATATATTATATATATATATTGTGACATTAGGTCACAGCCTAATTTATAAATATCCTGTTTTTTTTTCTTAATCAATAATACTAATTCTTTTTAATTTTGTAATACATTCTTTTATTTTCATCATCTTTCTTTAGCCCCTTAAGCGATAGCGCAATTTGGACATTCTCCCCCTAAAATTCCTTACCAGCTCCTTAAAAGAGCCCCTTTATTTCGAGAAGTTTCCACCCTTTTTTTTCTGAGAATTCCACTGGTCGTCGGCTTCTTTCATCTCCGCGTGTTTGTTGTGTTTCTCAACCGTAACTTTTAACGCATAATCAATTTTTCGT
Organism: Parasteatoda tepidariorum; assembly: GCF_982258835.1. Classification (NCBI taxonomy): domain Eukaryota; kingdom Metazoa; phylum Arthropoda; class Arachnida; order Araneae; family Theridiidae; genus Parasteatoda; species Parasteatoda tepidariorum. Next base: position 31,879,179 of record NC_141761.1, read on the forward strand.
CTCAACTCGTGATTTTTAGGTAATTTAACTTTAACTTGCACAACATGCACTACAACTTCAATTTTAAGTTTTTGTATCTTATAAAAAGGATGAGCGCGAAAGACGGATAGCTTTTCGATAATTTGATGTCATATAATTTGCTGCCCTCCGCTTAACGGAGTTTTAACATTTTTTGCTCCCACCTCCCTAAGGTGGAGAAGCTTTTTTTTCTCGAAGATGGCTTCTCTGCGCCATCTTCTTTTGATGTTGGGCTTTGTTCGCTGAAAATAACTCACCGATCGCCATGCTGTCCTTTTTCATTGTCTCTGATGAATTGCTTACTAAAGAATTTTCCTTTTCCTGACAAATTGGATTTATGCCCACTAAAGAATTTTCCTGACAAATTGGATTAATACCTGCTAAAGAATTTTCCTGATAAATCGGTTTTAATGCCTACTAAAGAACTCTCCTGATAAAATCTCCAGTTTTTTTAAAGGATGATCCGCTGACCAACTACCGTCAGGGATGGAAATCCCCCACAGTCCGTTTTCACTCCTGTTCCAGTCATCACTAGTTCCACATCCTTGGCATGGGCCATTCCTAAAATGATGTCGTGCCGCAACATGGTGATTTGTCTAGTTTGTTTTTCCTCCAATAAAACAATAGTGATTTTTTTAAAAAAGAACTGGACTGATTCCTTTTTCACTACCCAAAAAGTTTTTGTTTGTTTCATCCTAAACTCATCTCCGATCCAGGACTGGATATCTTTTTATGCCTAAAAAGGTATGTGTTTTAAATATACTTGGTATCTTCTAGAACTGTTCTTTGAAGAAGAAGAATTACTATTTTTCTGGGTTAGCCAAACTTCGTAAAATGTACAACTAACTATGTTTCACCCGGCCATTATTTTTTTAGTTTTTCTCTTTTCTAAATTGTTATTTTTTTGCAACTTTTTCATTCTTTCTATACCCAACCTTAACAGGGCATCTGGTGCCGTTCCGCTTTTCGGTTGGTGTATATAGTTTTTAACTATATTTATTTTGACCAGTAACGAGGAATGTGTATTATTTCAAATTAAATTTTTTTACTATGAGTAAAGTAAGATATTATTATTCAATGTTTAATACATTTAATTTCAATAAATTTCTTTAAGTTTGGAGTAGGAAATGAATTGTTTATTTCAATAGTTTTTGATATTAGCCAAATAAACAATAATAAATTATGCAATGTAATCAAATTTTTTTAATACACTTCATGTTTTGATTAGTTCATTAATATCTTGTTTTGGTTATTTACTAATTTGTTTCATACAATAACCAAATAGATAATTTTTAAGTTGAGATAATAATAATTATTTGTCATAATTTCTGTAATTGAATATTACAATTGTTTTATAATAGTGATTAAAAATAACGATTTTGATTAGGATGATTAATATAAATATTTTTGATTAAATAATAAGTAGTAATTGGATAAGATTTGGTAAATAATTTTTCATATAACAATTTAAAAATAAGATTCCTTTTATTCTATAAAATTGATGTTTACATAAATTATTTTGAAAAAAATAAAATTTTTTCACAGCAATTGGTTAAAATAATAATCATTACTTAATATTTGGTAAATTCTATGTGTACTAAAAATTTTGCTTCGTATGCTTTTGAAATAGGTCATGTTTAATAATTTAATTGATTATTTTGTTGAAAGGTTATTGAATTGATTTTTAATATGTATTGCCAATGTCTTACTCTCCTATATTGCTAAATTATTAGTGTTCTAATATATTATACTACAATTGATTGGTTTTTTAAAATGTTTGGGTATTTATTTGCACTTTGAAATAATTAATGACAATATTTTTTTCTAATGGTTGATATTTCTTGTTTATGCAAGTATATCGTTATATGATTAATTTGAAGGGTTACCTAATTTTTTTAATTGTGTTTTTCTTGATACTAGAATTTATAATATTTCAATGTATTATTTTCATGAGGTTATCAAAAGGTTACAATTAGTAATAATACCTGTGTAATTGATACTTTTATTATTTAAATTTTTTTCTCATTAGATGACCCCAATTCAAACCCGTAATAGAACGTATTCTAATCCAATAATTATGCCTGACAACGTAAATAACATAGAGGCCAATAGGCAAACCCCTAAATTCAATTTCAATAGTCCAGAATTTTCTGGAAATTCTCAGAATGTAGAGTGGTTCCTGAACCAAATTAAAGATCTAGTAAAATTAAATCAATTTGATAATCCAGCTGCATTATACTTATTAAAATCAAAATTGTCTGGGGCTGCTCTCACTTTTTTTCAGAATTCACCTGAATGTAGGGTGGTCACAAAGTTCGAGGATGCATGTCAGCTGCTTCAAAATTTTTTCAAACAAGAAGATTCTTCCTCGGCTGACTTGGCAAAATTTCAGGCAATCAGCCTTTTGCCCTCTGAAACTATCAAAAATTTAGAATATAGGATAGATTCTCTTGCCCATAAGGCATATAACTTTATAAATGACCAAACTGCTTTGTCTCGGATAAAAGCCATGCAGTTCTTATCTGCAATCCCTTTGCACCTTAAGGAGACTATTCTCATTGAGGGAATACAAGATTACCGCGAGATGGTCAAAAGGGCCAATCATATTGTGACAATTCAACAATCATTAGCTGGATCGGCTACTCCTTTAGTCGCAGCTCATGCGGTGACTCAGTGTGCTTCTGCTGCACCTGATCAGCTCACCTTAATTTCAAAACAACTTGAAATGTTGACAACAAAAATTGAGACTATGCAGTCTAATTGTAATATATGTTCGAAACCCCACAGCACTAAATTATGTCCCCTTTTACTTCACCCTGTACAGAACCAGGATCGGGTTGGACATGAACAACCTCGCCCAACTCCAAACCTTCACTGTGTTTTCTGTAATAGGTCTGGGCATATCATGAGTGTGTGTCGAACGTATCTCAGACATTTAAGACAAAATTCATTCGGGCCATTGGCGATGCATTCTTTTCCGCCACAGTTCCCCATGGTTTCTCCCAGGTTCACTGCACCGCAGTATCCACCACCACCGATTCCTAATCAAAATGAACAATGTAGACCGAGGGTTAATAATAATACTAATTATAGAGGTAACAATCCTTTAAACTCTCGCAGGAGGCAGTAGGGGATGGCCCTGTCTTCTCATCCACCAAACCATCCAAAATCTTTGATATAAATGAGTTTATGTCAAAATCGATGCATAATTCAAATGTTACTATTAGGGAATTTTTGACTAACTGTAACTATAAAGAAAACATTGAACACATAAATATTGTTTCACATGAAATTAATCTTCCTACAATTGCTTCTAACTTTAAAAATGTTAATGTAAATTTTCTACTCGATAGTGGGTCGTCAGTCTCATTATTGACATTAGATACTTTCAATGCAATTAGGGCTCATAATAAAGTAAAATTCTTATCAAGAAAAGTCCAAATAAGAACAGTTAATTCTCAGCTTCAATTTTCGGCGTGTGCTGAAATTTCCTTTAAAATCCATAATAATTTTTTTCGACATCAATTTTTTATTGCAGATATTAAGAGTGATACTTTTCAGGGAATTCTAGGTTTTGATTTTCTAAGAACACATAATGTTCTTATTAAATTCCAAGACGAGTTGGTGCAATTTAGTAATTTTTGTATTCCTTTAAATAATTTTGATAAGTTAGCTTCTAATCATACCAATAATGAACAGATTGATGTAGTTTTAAAAAATAAACTCACAATTGAGCCAGGCGAGACTGCCATTGCCCATTTAAGGATTAATTCTTTTGCTAATCAAACAAATAAAGAAGTGTATTTCACACCTACTTATAATTCAAAAATTAATATTCATCCTTCTATTAATGTTGTTGACAATAATGTGTTTAATACAATAATCCAAAATAATTCTGATAACACTGTTCATTTAAATAAAGGCTTGAATATGGGTTATATTATTTGTAATTTTGTTGTCCAAAATAGTAATGATGGTAATAATGTAGATTTAAATGATTGTACTAATCTAGAACAGTGTAATTTAATTACTGCTTCTCAGGATATTTTAAATTTAAGAAAAGATGAACTAAAATCTACTGATTTTGATTTAGAACATTTAGACACTGATCAAAAATTAATTCTTCAAAACATTTTATTGGAAAATTTTGCTGCATTTTCTAAAACCATAAAAACTTTAGGATGTACTGATCGTGTAGTTCCCTCTTTAACATTGAAAAATGACAATGCTATAAAAACCTTACCATTTGAAATTCCATATGCTTTAAGGGATGACATTAAACAAGAATTAGATGAATTAGTGGAAGCCGGGATTATTCATAGGCATGTTAGCCATTGGGCTGCTCCACTAGTCTTAGTCAAAAAGAAAAACTCAGAGAATAGTCAAGGAAAACCTAAGTATCGTTTAGCCTTGGACTTAAGATTACTTAATGCAGTGGTAGAAAGCTCCACTTACCCTTTGCCTAAAATAAGCACGATAATTAATGAAATTTCTTCTTATAAATTTTTCACAAAGTGTGATATTCGAGAAGCCTATAGGCAGGTTATGCTTCCTGAACACCTACAGGACATACTAACATTTACTACTCCTTTTGGATCCTTCGCTAATAAACGACTCGTTTTTGGCCTCAAAACGGCAGCGAGTACTTTCCAGGCTTTAGTAGACCTAATTATTGAGGAATTAAATACTGAGGGTATTAAAGGTATCCATGCTTATCAAGACGATTTCCTAATCGGAGCAAATTCCTTTGAGGAAATGACTAATAGAATATCAGCGTTATTCAAAATTCTAACTAAATATAATTTAACTTTAGCTCCTAATAAATGTTCTTTCTTTAAAGATTCTGTTGAATATCTCGGTTTTGTAATTTCCCATAAGTGTATAACCCCTACTTCATCCAATATAGCCAAAATTACTTCATTTGCTACCCCTCGTAATGCCAAACAGGTTAAGAAGTTTATAGGTGTGTGTGGCTTTTATCGCCATTTAATTCCAAATTTCGCCCAATTAATTGCTGTGTTGACTAAAGTTGCTACAAAGCAATCTAAATTTAAATGGAGTGACGAACAACAGCGGGCATTTGATGCATTACAGAATGCATTTTTTTCGAAACCTTTTGTTCAGTTACCCGATTTCAGTAAACCGTTTTTCCTAAATACTGATGCGAGCAAATTAGGCATTTCAGCAGTTTTGATGCAGGAGCATGAAGGATCTCTTCGCCCTGTCTCTTTTTTTAGTAAGGCTTTGTCCAAGTCTGAGAAAAACTATCCCGCCATCAAGTTGGAGCTTTATGCAATTTTTAAGGGTGTTACAGCATTTAAATCTTACCTCTATAATAGAAATTTTACAATTCTGAGTGATAGTAAACCCCTAAAACATTATCGCAAGGTTACATCACCTGCTGATATTATCACACGTTGGTTACTTGCTTTGAGTGAATATACCTTTGAGTTTATACATATACCTGGTCATGAGAATGTGTTAGCCGACTGGTTTAGTCGTTCTCCTGATCCTAATTTTTGTCAACCTGCGTTAAATAGTAATGATTCTGAACTAATTTTACCTTTTACTGATATAAATGAAGACCATGTAATTCATGCTTTAACTAATAATGACTCCCCTCTTGAAATTTCTTTAGACACATTTAAATCGGAACAATGTAAAGATCAAAGTATTCAGGAAATTATTTCTCTTTTAAACAATCCCACGTTAATTAATCAATCTAAGACTGAACATTTCTTTTTAAATGATGGTATATTAATGTATGCCACTGAGGTTTTTCCTCATAAACACAGAATTGTAGTTCCAAATTCATTAAAATCTAAAGTGTTAAATATTTGTCATGTTTCCCATTCTGGTATTCAAAAGACGTATGAGCTTGTGTCTAAAAGATATTTTTGGAAAAGTTGTTACAGTGATACCTGTAATTATGTTAAGTCTTGTGAATTATGTATTAAACATAAACAGTCTGCGAGCAAGCCTGCTCCTTTAAAATCAATGTGGCTACCTCAGAGGCCTGGACAATTTGTCTCAATGGACATTGTAGGACCCATTAAAAATTGTGGATATATTTTAACTTTCATAGATCATTTCTCTCGACATTTAATTTTAAACCAACTAGTCAATTTAACCACTGAGACTGTTTCTAAACATTTAATGAATTATATTACTCATTATGGTAGAATGTTATACCTATTAACAGATCTAGGCACTCAGTTTAAAGCTGAGGTTTTTGAATTAATCAATAAAAAGTTAGGCATAAAATTAGCCCATAGCAGTGCTGCTCATCCTCAAAGTAATGGAATGAGTGAACGCATTAATCAAGCTATTAAGTCCTCTGTTTTAACTTTACATGAGAAAGGTGTGTCATTTGCAACCAGCTTATTAATTCACCAAAATATATACAATGGTTCAATTCACTCTTCAACTAAATTCACCCCTAACTTACTTCATTTTGGTCGTAATTTGGCCTTAATTTTTGATTGTTTTGAAACTAGTGTTGAACCAATACATTTGGATAAATCTCACTATTTATTGGAGACCTTAAATGAGCTCAATATTGCATATGAAAATGCTTACCATAATTCTGAACGAGCTCAAGTCAAACAAAATTCGAGACAAGGTGCGAAAGCAAAATTAAGATCACTAAATATTGGTGATATTATCTACTTAAAACATACTAATGTGTTTAAACCTAAATTTGATGGTCCGTTTACTATTTTGTCAAAATTTAATGATGTGGATTATGTAATCCAACTGTTGGACAATACAAGGGCACCTAAACTAACTGTTCATATAGACCGTTTACGTCTATGTCCTCATAGGAGGCAAAATTTGCTTTTTCATCCCTCTTTGGATACCTCCCCTAGTGTAATTGATAGTGATATGACTCTCCCTAAGGCTTGTCCTTACAATTTAAGAAGTAAATAATTTTTTCTAATAAATTTTGGTTAAATGTAACATTGATATGTGTGATGGGTGTTATTTGGGTATCGGTGTATATGATGCTGGCCGTCATATCCGCGGAACATCGGCATCCTGTAGTACTTGTCAGGCAATACCAGTGATTTTTTGGTTAAATTTTTGTTGATATACAGTTCTTGTAACTAATTTTGTCAATAATTCTAACATTTTTAATTGAATGAGGTATTCAAATAGTGATATGGTTTCTTATGGTGGATGATGGGCAGTGTCCTCCTTTTTGCGACTCTACAAACTTATAACTATGGGTTCGTGTTTGTGGTTGTTCATGTTTAACTGATTGCAATTTTTTTAACAAATATTTCATGTTAATATTTGTATTTTTTTAAATTACGTAAACACATAATTTTAATTAATTAATGACGTCTGATTTTCGAATGCCAATTTTTTTTGTTTTCGACCCTGTAGTTCTGTACAGTATTTTTTTTCCTTTTCTAGTATGTCATAAGTCACTATTATTACATACAAATTTTTTTTGGGATTTTTGCAGAGTGTGAATTCTCTTTGCATTAGTAATGTATACAAGTACACCTCATTGTACATCTCAAGGTGTCACAACGGTTGTTATGATTTTTTTATTGTTTTGTGTTATGTTGTTTTATACAAAATTGTTGATGCTGAGTTTGTTAATTGTATATTGTTCAGCAATTTTTGTTAGGTAATGCTTTTTGTAAGCAATGTGTCAAGGCCTTGTTTTGTGTTTGTTTTGTTTTTAGCAGTTTTTTTGGTCAAAGTTCTGTGAGTCAATTTGTTGCTTTTTAAGTGTTAAAAATTCCTTGCAGTTTTTGTTAAGTTTAATGTTTTGCCTAGGCTTTTCCTGTTACAACTAGTAAATTTAATTGCAATTTTTTTAAATTTTTTTTCAAGTCTAAAATTAATAATGTTAATGCACTTATTGCTCTCACTAATGACTTTGATTTGTTTCAGGTATACAGTTTGATGTGTACTAAATTTTTTTGTCGTTTTAACTCGGATTACTACTTATCAATCTTGTTTGATTGGTTTCAATTTTTTTCTCAAAATTCACTTAATGGATTGATGTACAAAATGTTGTGCAAAGTTTTTCGTTTAAGCTCGGAGTACTGTCAGTCTACAATGGTAGCCTGATTTTTTTCGTTTGTTTGCAATTTTTCAATTTTTTTTCATAATAAATTCCAGCAAACAAATCAATTTCTTTTCAATTCCTTCTTACAAGGAATAATTTGAGTTAATGTCCTTTACCTCAAAACATTTGCTTTTCCACTATTACTAAGTGAGATTTTTTTTTTTTTTGAATAATCAATTATCCATTTTACCTCCTTAATGTTATTTTATTTGAGGAAGATTTTCTCAGTCTACTTCATGTAGCCTGAATTTTTATACGGGTGTTATTGCACTTATAGGCATTCACATGCATCAAGGCATATGTTGTTCAAGTTTAATTTATAGTACATGTGTTGACGATTCATTGTCAAAATGTTTGTTTTCATGTAGCAAACAATTAAGATTGTTTTGTTTTTTTTTCGTCCATTTATCAAACAATTAACATTGTTTGGCCATCTCACTAATCAAGATGCAGCCATGTAAAGCTGCTTATATGTATGTGTTGTTATGTGTTACTAATTCTTTGTATGTCTTATGTTTGAGGCACAGCTTTTCTCATTTCAGACTCTTACTATCAAAAGTTTTGATATAGATTGTTATGTAAACATCTGACTATTTGTAAGTGGAGTAGTGGTGAACTGGAGTTGCAGGCTATTAGAACTTAATTTCATTTATAAATTTTTTTGGATTAATATTTTTTTGGCAAAAAAACAAAAAAAAAAAAATTTTCTTCAAAAATTTTTTTCTGCAGTGGGGGGTATAATGTGACATTAGGTCACAGCCTAATTTATAAATATCCTGTTTTTTTTTCTTAATCAATAATACTAATTCTTTTTAATTTTGTAATACATTCTTTTATTTTCATCATCTTTCTTTAGCCCCTTAAGCGATAGCGCAATTTGGACATTCTCCCCCTAAAATTCCTTACCAGCTCCTTAAAAGAGCCCCTTTATTTCGAGAAGTTTCCACCCTTTTTTTTCTGAGAATTCCACTGGTCGTCGGCTTCTTTCATCTCCGCGTGTTTGTTGTGTTTCTCAACCGTAACTTTTAACGCATAATCAATTTTTCGTCTCAACTCGTGATTTTTAGGTAATTTAACTTTAACTTGCACAACATGCACTACAACTTCAATTTTAAGTTTTTGTATCTTATAAAAAGGATGAGCGCGAAAGACGGATAGCTTTTCGATAATTTGATGTCATATAATTTGCTGCCCTCCGCTTAACGGAGTTTTAACATTTTTTGCTCCCACCTCCCTAAGGTGGAGAAGCTTTTTTTTCTCGAAGATGGCTTCTCTGCGCCATCTTCTTTTGATGTTGGGCTTTGTTCGCTGAAAATAACTCACCGATCGCCATGCTGTCCTTTTTCATTGTCTCTGATGAATTGCTTACTAAAGAATTTTCCTTTTCCTGACAAATTGGATTTATGCCCACTAAAGAATTTTCCTGACAAATTGGATTAATACCTGCTAAAGAATTTTCCTGATAAATCGGTTTTAATGCCTACTAAAGAACTCTCCTGATAAAATCTCCAGTTTTTTTAAAGGATGATCCGCTGACCAACTACCGTCAGGGATGGAAATCCCCCACAGTCCGTTTTCACTCCTGTTCCAGTCATCACTAGTTCCACATCCTTGGCATGGGCCATTCCTAAAATGATGTCGTGCCGCAACATGGTGATTTGTCTAGTTTGTTTTTCCTCCAATAAAACAATAGTGATTTTTTTAAAAAAGAACTGGACTGATTCCTTTTTCACTACCCAAAAAGTTTTTGTTTGTTTCATCCTAAACTCATCTCCGATCCAGGACTGGATATCTTTTTATGCCTAAAAAGGTATGTGTTTTAAATATACTTGGTATCTTCTAGAACTGTTCTTTGAAGAAGAAGAATTACTATTTTTCTGGGTTAGCCAAACTTCGTAAAATGTACAACTAACTATGTTTCACCCGGCCATTATTTTTTTAGTTTTTCTCTTTTCTAAATTGTTATTTTTTTGCAACTTTTTCATTCTTTCTATACCCAACCTTAACAGGGCATATATATATATATATATATATTATATATATATATATTATATATATATTATATATATATATATATATATATATATCTATATATATATATATATATATATATATATATATATATATATATATATATATATATATTATATATATAATATATATATATATATATATATATATATATATATATATATATATATATATATATATATATATATATTATATATATAATATATATATATATATATATATATATATATATATATATATATATATATATATATATATATATATATATATATATATATATATATATATATATATATATATATATATATATATATATATACTCTCATCAGAAAGAGCATTATTTTTTGCCTTAGCCTTCCTCCTATTTGTCAAATTAAAATAATTTTTATTCAGAATTTTAGAGCGATCATTTAGTTTTTTTTCTTCTTTAAACTATTTAAAAATAGGCAATAAACTTTAGTAGAGATGGATGCACCACATAAAAAAAAAAAAAATGAGTAAACGAATAAATAAAAAACTAAAAGAGGAAGTCTCCAAGAAAGAGGCTAAAAGAGTATTCCTATTAGTTGTGAATAAGGCGAATAAATAAATTGTAAAATGGAAACAGAATTATTCTTTTCAATTTTTTTATCGAATATGCTTCGCCGAAGGCTGGACAAGTCAAAGGTCACTTGATTTTTTAACCCCAGGTTGAAATGACCTCGGTCACAGAATCTCGTTAACGTTACCAAGTGATTTACCCAAAAGGATTCTTATAGTGATTGAAGAGTGGGAGGGGAAACTAGGACATTCGTGTTTTTATTATTCTCAAATTATCACAATTTCTTTTCGAGACCTCGAGATGCCTCTGCACAGTGGTGTTTCTTTTAACAGCAGAATATTAATTTCTACCGAAACCCGTGATGTTCCATAAATGTGCACTGCACGGCGGCATAATTGTTTTGAAGGTTTTTTTTTTCCTTCCTTCTTTGCATTTTTCTTACACCTTTCTGTGATATGATCTTTAATGTTTGTGCTGCTTCAAGAGTATGATATTATTTGAAAAATTTCATTCTATTTAAATTAGATAGGAGATTAAATCTATTCTAATTTGATTAGATAAGTTAGAATTCTTCATTAGCAGTTGAAGTTTTACTAACTTTATGTTTAGTGAGGTAATTGTAATAGACCTTTTTTGTAATTGCGTGTTTTTAAATATTAATTCTTAGACATCCCCGGGCGAAACATTTGGCTGGATTCTTTTAATAATCTTCTCTTTCACGGGCCATTTCATTCGCCGTTAGATTCTCGACTAAATTATTGAAATAAATCACACTATTTATTAATTTAGAAAAACTTTCAAATTTTAATAATGAACTATTTAACATCCCCCCCCCCTTTCTTCTTTCATTCTATTTCACAGTTCACTGCACTCGTCCAGAAAATTTAAAACTAAAAATTTATATTCCGATAAAATTATTCCCGATTGAATTCCAAGTTTTTACTATATATTTAAAATTATATTCTTCACAGAAGTACGCAAGATTTTTTTTATTTTAATGAATGCAATTTTTTTTAATCTTATTTTTGGAATTTTTAATTTAAAAAAATACATATTTTCTATCGAATATTAAAGTAAAAAGTACGAACTTCGGTTACTATTCTCGCAAATAATCGAAGCGAATTTTGTTTTACATTTTAACTTTTCTTTTTGTTATAGCTGCAGGTCCAGTCGTATACTTAAAAAAAAAAAAAAGGCTTTAATAACGCTTTGTACCGTAGCAATTTGCAATTTTGTTTAAGCCATTCTGTACCGTAGCCATTTGCTGAATAACGCTTTGTACCGTAGTCATTTTGCTTCAGCCATTCTGTACCAATGAAAATGGTCACGGCACAAAGCGTTATTAAGTCAGTCGGAAATTTTTTTTTTACTGTTCACTAATATTATTTTATTTTATATTTTAACCGCAGTTGAACAGCCGTTTTGGGTGTTCAAATTAGCGTTTCATTTTGTTTCGGTGCGCTACAATTATAAGACATAGAAACTTGAAATTACGAAGGAGCGTAGAAACATTTACAGAAAATTAAAATGAAATAGAAAAAATTTAACATTCGAGAATTATTAACTGTTAAACTTGTAGTATAAAATACCATACGAGCCATTCTACAGGCAGCACGATTTTTTTTCTTCATATTTTTTGCTTTTAAATAATGATTATTTATTTTATCGAAAATTTATTTTTTTCTCGCAAGATCTTTATTTCTTTATTTTATAAGCTCGCGCTTGAGCAAAAAAAAAAAAATAAATAAATAAATAATAATAATAATAAATAAAAAATGAGAGAGAGCGATTACTTGTTATCAGATAAATCTTAATATTTATAGAGAAATTTAAAAAAAAAAAAAACGCGATAAAAAGCGATAAAAAATTGTCTCCTATTTAAATTGTCATACGTCTTGTTAACGTTAAAAATTACTTCTCATTTACATCTTCTCATTGCGTTCCACAACCTGCATTTCTTAGGTTAAATTTTTTTTCACCTACAGATATTTCAAATCTTGGTAATCATAAATTTCGTTACGATTAACATATTAACAAAATGTTCTCAGATAAAGTTACAGTAATTGCATATTTTGATAACAAAACGTTCTGTGTTTATGTGGTAAATATTGACGTTTAAGAAAGCAAAACAATAATGAAGGAGAAGCAATTAAAAGGTTGGTGAGCGGAGCGAGCAGAGGGCAGAGCCTCCTAGTTGTTGGGAAAAAAAAGGAAAATACTATACTTATCATTATTACAATAAAATCGCATAAAAATTAATAATCCTTAAGCTAGTTTATGGTTTATATATAGCTTCGAAAACAAATGTCATACAAAGTAACATACTAAGCAAGGGTCTGCAAATCCTGGTCGCCACGCCGCCTCAAAATCATGTCTGGTGCCTAAGATTTTTGTTAAATTTAGTTTAAAAGCAAACATCTGTTAAGCTGTACTTTTACCATATCTTGCAAGCTATAATAATTAATCCGAATTCCTAAAACTTTTGCAATTTTGTAAGCCCTGAGCCAAAATATATTCTTTTACCAACTCTTTAGCAAATTTCGGAGGTTTTTATCCTCTTTTAGCACCTAAAGCTCAAGCTTTAAATAATATCCGAAAATATGATTTTAACTTTGAAATATATACCATAAAAAAGCAAACTCGTAAATGCTGTAAAAAAAATCTTAAAATTCAATTTTCTGAACATATATTTTTTTTAAATTTATTTTTAGTTATTGCATAAAAAGGATAATTTTTAATTTTTAACATTTTTTACTTATTGTAAAATCTTTTTGCAGCGAATTTCTTCCTATTTTGGTCATGAAATAGTATCCATAAGATAGAAATAATAAGAGATTTATGGGCCGAAGAAATGCCCAAAAGTTACTGAAATGATATTTCTAACATTTTTATAGTTTTTCATTGTCATTAAAAATTTTGACCAACGAGGATATAATTAATTATATTTTTGCACAAAAAACCGCTTTGTAAAAGCTTCCAAACATAAAAATGAATTTAAAATATTATTTTTTAAGTAATAAAATTGTACGAAATGTTGTTCAGTATAATGGATGTAGAATGCTCTCCGCAAAAGGTAGAGATTTTTCATTTATACAAAAAAAGAAGAAAAAAATCACGCATATTTAATTAAAGAGCTTTATGAAACAATAATTATTTTACGTACGCATGCTACCTTTTTTGCTTCCTTATTCATTATTTTTCTTAACGAGGTATTTTTTATGAGTATCGTATAAAAACCTTCATAATTTAAATCGTCTTACCAGTGTTTCTTCTGTACTTTTTGATTGAACACTTAATAATATTTATGAAGGAGAAAAAACATAAATAATCACATGTTTCAGAGTTTGTTCCAAAAGAAAAAAGTATAATTCTGCTTGTAATGTTTGTAAAATTAGTTTTACTTTTAAGTCTTCTCCGTTCCGAAACAATATAATTAAAAACTCTAACAAAAGCGTGATTTTGAAAAAAATTGTACAATTATATCTAGCCAATAAAGTTACCGAAATAAACAAAATGAACTGTAATAAAGACAAGTAGTTTCAAAACTGGAATCACTCCTCCCCTAACGTGACTTGTCTTTACGAACTACAATTTTAAATTACAGTAATTATAAGTCAATTACTCATGAAGACTAATCTTAATGGCTGCTGTTCGAAAACGCAAAATGAAAATGTCCTTCAATGACAATCCGTTTGATTTTCCTTTTCTAATTTTTTTTTCTCAAATGATTTACCGGCAAAGCAATTTACAGGTAATTATATTTATTCTAATAATAAATAAATAATGATTAAGAAAAAAATAAGACGTCAGCTCAATATTGGAATACAAAAACCATATTGAGAGATGTCAGAAAGAAGGCGAAATCAAGATTTAAGTTTTAACAAGCATTAATCACATAATTAACATTTCTAACATACCCTACTTAAGAACTCTATATAATGGCTACATTTTAATTGCAACTTATCAATTTTTGGATTATTTTATAGCAATTAGTTGATTAAGTTTCGATTTTATGAGCAATTTAATAGTTAATTCATTTTGACGTAATAAATAATTATGTCGTCTTAATATTGATTCTTGTTGTAGTTCATTTACGTCGCAATAGAGTTGCACAATGAGCTATTGGCGATGGTCTGGAAAACATCCTTGAGGATGATCCGAAGACATGCCATCACAATTTTGATCCTTTGCAGAGGGAATGGCACCCACTCTTCGGTAGCCCGACGACCTGCTCGCGAAGTTGATCACTTTACGGTAGAACAGTTTAACGAGGACCAATACCGCACACCCTCGGTCCCTACGCAGACTGATCCAAGTGGTCACCCACCCGCACACTAACCGAAGCCAGTGATGCTTGACTTCAGTGATCTGCTGGGAACGGTGTTTTAACGATCAGTCCACTGCGGGACGCTTAATATTGTATTATAATTATATATATACACACCGAAGAGCCATTACATTATGACCACACTAATAACATGTAGGACCACCTTTGACCCTCAAAACTGCTATCCCCCGCCGTGGCATTGATTCCACAAGGTGCTGATAGGTAGTTTGAGGTATCTGGTACCAAGGGCTCACCAACTGGTCCTGCAATTCCCTCTCATTGCGAGGGGGTAGCGTAGCACGAATTTGGTTTTCCAAATAAGACCACAAATGCTCTATTGGATTAAGGTCAGGTGAATTTGGGGGCCAAGACATGACTTGAAAGTCACTGGAATGTTCCTCGAACCAATCCATGACGATTCGACCCTTATGACATGGTGCATTATCCTGTTGGTAAACACCATCCCCCGCAGGAAAAACTGTTGCCATGAATGGGTGAACCTGGTCTGCAACTATGTTCAAGTAGCTTACAGACGTCAGGGATTATTCTATGAGGATTATGGGTCCTAATGTGCCCCATGAAAACATTGTTCCTGGGCTAGAAACCATGAAAACCTGAGCGAGCCCATTGTTATAGATGGAGGGTGGTCATAATGTAATAGCTCTTCGGTGTATATTGAAATATTACTGCTCTAATATTTGAAAATAAACTACGAAATAATTCCTCCCTTAAAGAAAAAGGGGCAGCGTTCCCAGAAAAAGGAGGCTGACAGAGCAGACAAGAGTTAAATTAGGTTTCGGGAGAGATATTTATATTAAAAAACAGAAGGAATTAGCAGCGTTCGAAAATATTCTTTTTCTTTCCAGACCAAAGCAATGCAGACCAGATCATATTTAGTAATGTTCGATAAAAAAAAGGAATACAGTTTCTTAATAGGTAAAAAGTATTTTAAATTATCGTAACGGCAATAAAAAGGTTAGAATAATCATGACCACAGTTCTTTTCAGCAGTTTTATTAACACGAACGGAACCTAACTGGGGGTAAACGTGAACATAACACCCCTCGATCGCACATTTATTTCGTCAATCTTTTCAATTTACTTGAGTTTCAAATTGAAAGACAAATTATGCTGCTTACGTAATATGGGCAAAAAAAAGTACGAAACAGCTTGTGATCGGATTTTCACGTATTACCATACAATCTATATTTTGACTAAAATTATACTAATTAATTACAGAAGATGATTGCAAAAATGCCTTAGTTTTTCAGTTTTCATTTCTTGAGAACAATTTGACAGATTCTGCTTAAATTCTAGGATTTTTTTTTTTCATTTGACATTACAAAATTTAAAATGATGTTAAAATTTCTATACTTTACAATTCTGCACTTTTTCACGTCTTTTAAAACGAATAATAAAAACCATAGATAATTTTTGATAATCATTGCAGGAAACTACGAGGGTTGTTTTTAAAGTACAAGCTGTTTGAAAATAAAAAACCAAGCGAAAGAAATGATGAAAGAAAATATGACACCTTACAACTAGTTTTTATCGTTATCGTTATCGTATCGGTATCGTTTTCATTGTTTTTTATCGTTCTCTGATTCAGGTCAAAATTACGATCTGTGGATGAATGAATAGATGTATGAATGAGTCCGCCCTATAAACGGGTGCGACGTATGGTGTGGCAGAAGTCGAATTCTTGGCCATAGATGGCACCACTGAAAAACAAAAAACGCATACTCTGCCTTCAATTTGCTCGGTTTCACCAAGCAGGCTTGCTAGTATGGCAAGTGGTATTAGAAACAACAACAGCTAGATTCAGAATACCTTCTTCATACAAAGTTGCCGTCTGCTCCGTTAACCAAGAGGTCACAGCCGTTTTCACGTATACGTCATCGTTGTAGTGCTTGCAGCCAAAATGATGTTTGAAATATCAGAAAAGATGAAAATCACTCAGCGCAAGGTCTGGGCTGTAGGGAGGGGTGATCCAAAACTTCCCAACCAAAAGAGTCCAATAACGCTGAGATCTGAGTTGCGGTCAGAGTCATTGTCATAGAATAGCAAAATTCCCTGTCAGCATTTTTCTAATCCACGAATCGTAACTTCACTAATCTGCAAGTGAATGTATGCAGCAAGGAGGTTTTTGCAGACTACAAAAAGCATCACTGACCCTATCTCGTGCATGACGGGCGATTTGTTAAATTCGAACATTTTAAAGACGCAGAACTCACCTTATAGTTGCAACTGAGCTTAGTTGTTCCGTTCCCAAGGAATGCACAAGCACTCGTTGCAATGCACGCGTAGACGCGTGCATCGCAATTGAACAATCGCATGACAACATCGCATGAGAAACAATCCTCGTAAACGAGATTTATAGCTGTGTGCAAAAAAATTTCGATTTGCTTGTTTAAACTGCAGAGTGTGGAGAGAAAATAAAATGAATATGGAACACGTAGAGTAAAGAAATTATCAGTAAATATGAAAATAATAAAATTAGCATCAAAGCGACAATCTTTTCAACCACACCTCTAGCTAAACTTTATTTTCCAGAATGCGGCTACCCATTCCCCCATATTTCAAAATTCAAATCTAACTTAATTAACAGTTAGCATAAATTAATTAGCATGATTGAGTTAAAATGATACGAGCCCTTAAAATTACAAAATACTCCAATCATTTGTTAGTCATATCAGAGTTATAATAATGTTCTGTTTTTATTTGCGAAATTTCTATAAATTTTACGTTCACTTTTAGGTCAAATTAGCTTCGGCTTCTCCGTTAAAAATAAAATTGGTACGAGCCATATTTTTTTTAAAAATAAATTTCAAACTGATTGGTGATATTTTAATTTCAAGTGACAGAAAATTCAATAACACGACTTAAGTTTCCTTTTTTTAAATGATTCATGTAAAAAATATCGAAATTTAGCAAACATGTATGCTATACAAATCAGAATGAAAGAAGTTAAAAAGAAAAAAAGAATATAAGGATTACTTTTTAAAAGCTGAATAAGATGTTTGGTTTCATAACCAATTATAAGATCGCTTAGAACACGTTTGTCGAAATGTTAGCTCAGTTTTAAAAATCACGGATCTTAAGCAATTAAACTTAATCGTCCACTCAAAGAGGTGTATATAAAACCCATATTTCGAAAAACCTCAAATTAATATTTTCATTGTTTTCTTGCGAGGCATAAAAGAGAATCATTATAGATGTTTATTTGCAACACCTTTTGAATCTCTGTTTCGTCAGTCGCTTCTTTAAATTCTTCACGAGGAAAGGGAGAAGAATAGGGAGGCTAAAAGTTGAAGGCCGCCATGTTTCGTAAGTTAAAAGACAGTAAAAGAGAAAAGTCTTCAATGCATTTTATGCCTGTATTTGTGAACCAGGATAGAAAACAAATGCCTGCAGAAATACAGAGAAGAACGCATATATATATCTTGAAAGCTGGTTTTTTATTTTTATTTGCAAGAACCTTCTTGTGGTTTGCCGATGAAGGTCATATTCACTCATAGCTTCTTCTTCTTATTATTATTCAGAATATGATTGCTAGATTATGTTTGTGTTTTTCTCCGCGCCCTTAATTTGAATTTTTACTCGATTCTGAAATAACAACAATTTTTCCACTTTTTGATTTTATCTTAACGGAAATGGATTTGTCGATGTAAGTTGATGTATAACAATAACAAAAGTTACACATTATTTTTTTCCTCATCACTTTCGTAATTTAACCTAACAACAATAATGCACAGTGCACACAAAAAAAAAAAAAAAAAAAAATATTTAAAGAATAACGAACCGCCCTGGATAACTTTTGATCTAACGATCGGATTTCCACGTTTTAGGACTCAATCTTAATGTCTCGAGGCGGCAACCTGAAATATGCTAATTAATAAGTGCAGACGATATTTTAAGTTACGGAATCAGTCGCAAAAACGAACTTTCTCTGATTAAACTTACCTTTTTTCGACGGATCTGGATTTCTGATCCACAAAATATAGAGGGTAGCCGCAATCTGGGAAATATATTCCCAATAGTTTAATCAGGAGAGCGCTCCAAAGTTTGTACCCCTTAGCGTTAATTCTACTTGTTGAGTATTTCGCTATATCTCGAGAACTTCGTAAGCGAATTGGAAAAATCTTTGCTCACCATTATAAAATTCAATTAACCAAAGATAATTCCACGCTAAAATAAACTTTTAGTAAACATTTTTTTTATTATTATTTTAATTCAATATGGTCAAAAAATTACATTGTAATGGGTAAAATTTTTTTGCATTATTTTAAAGAATGTAAAGTTACATTCTTTAAAATGATGAAAAAAATTGAGAACTGTTGCTCAGGGGATATAGCGTCCGCCTTCCAATGAGGTGAACCGGGTTCGAATCCCAGCAATGGCTGGTCGATGCAAATTCCACACCCGGTTCGCACCGGTCACAGTGCTGATCCTCAGTGGTAGACGGATCATAGGTTGGAGTTCCCTTGCCGTCCAGGCTAACCGTGGGAGGTTTTCGTGGTTTCCTCACCATGTAACGCAAATGCCGGGTTAGTTTCACTATACAGTCTTCCACGAAGGCAATTTTCACCCATTCAGGAGTCCATTTCTTGATCCAGGAGTTCCATTGTCTTCTGGATTGAGTTGAAAATTACAAGGCTACGGAGTTGAAAATTAGTAGTCGGCAACCAGAAATTGGGTCGTCTGTTCAACGACAGCTATAAAATATAAAAAATCTGTTTTCTCGAGCCGTGATGGCTAAGAGGGTAGAGCGTTCGCCCTCCAATGAGATGTACCGAGTTCGAATCCCAGCGACAGCTTGTCAATACGAATTCCACACATGGCTGGCAACGACCACTGTGCTGATGTAAAATATCCCCAGTGGTAGACGAATCATGGGTTAGAGTTCTCTTTCCAACAGGCTTACTGTTGGAGGTTTTCCTGGTTTTTCTCTCTATGTAACGCAATTATGGCTTAGTTCCATCAAAAAGTCCACCCCGAAGGCAAATTTCTGCCACTACTTGATCCAGGAGTTCCCTTGTCTTCTGGATTGGTTCAAAATTACAAGGCTACGGAGTTGAATGTTAGTGGTTGTAAATCCAAAATTGAGTTGACTGTACAACGATGGTTATAAAATAAAATAAAATCTGTTATTTGAATTTTATCAGTAATACATTATATATTTATTAGTTCGATATTTTTTATTAAATTATTTTAGTGAAAAAGCAAAATTCAGGAATGTATGTACATTTTTTTCTAATAACAATACAGAGATAAAATTATAAAAAAGATAAGCATTGAAAAAAAATTGCTATATTACGGCCCGCGGTGCCTTTTCATTCCAAATCGAAAAATTAAATCAACAATAAAAAAATTTGCTACCCCGATAACCATTCTCAATGTTTTTCACAGTTTTTTTTTTCTCTTATTCGTTTCTATTTCAACTATATTTTAGCTTCTGTTATTGATATTCAACTTACGCGTGCACCAAAAACTAATTCAGAATACTAGATACCGCTTGAGGCTTTGCAAAGCTTAATTGTCAATCATAAAACCTAATCTAAAGACTATTGTTGATAAAACAACGAAAAAATTGCAATCGTAATCTTAAATATTTTAAAAATATTTAATAGTTTTTTATTGGATAACATGCCAAAAATTGTTAATGAACCCTAATTATAGAGTAGGGGTTCCGACAGAAAAAGGCCGATAATTTTAAATTCCATAGTTGAAAAAAATTAGGAACTGTTGTCTTACATAATTGTTGTTAAACAAAATATATAATTACATAGCACATATATTTTGAAATGCGCAACGCGTACATGGTTTAAAATTCCGTATCAAATTCCGGTAAAAAGTACATAATAAGAATATAATTAAATGTAACAATATCATTTAACACAAATCATATTTTCAAATAGAGTTACAAAATATATATTTATGAATTTGATGATTTTTTTTCAGGCTTAATATTTTTCGATATGTTTCGCATTTTTTTTTTTTTTTTTTAAAGATTAAGTAATTTTCTATAGATACAGTAATTTTATCTAGATTCAGTAATATTTAAATTTTAAATGGTATCTACAGGTTTAGTAAATTCTATAAGATTTTTACCGATTCTTCATGGTTTAGTATTTTCCATGGGTTTAGTAATTATTGCAAGTTCAGAATTTTTATAGAATTATTTTATGTTTTGCATATAGGTTAAAATTCTGCAGATTCTATATTTTTCTATAGGTTTAATAAATTCTATAGGGAAAGTATTTTTTCTGTAAGTTTAAAAACTTCTCTAGCTACTTAATTTAGTAATGGGGATTTTAATCCAGGTTTTAAAGATTAAAATATTTTCTGAAAATATCGCATGCTTTGAAACGTGTTATTTTAAACTCAAATTTTTGTTTTCGTCGAATTTTCCTTAACTAAATATTTCTCTCTCATTTCAAATATTTCACCTAGATAACACTACATAGAAGTAAAACTAAGTACTATAATAAAAAGTGTTTGCTAAAAATAAAAATTTTAAAATATAGTTTAATTGTACGAATACTTCCTCATTTTGATTTTAAAAAATATATATATAATTTGTAAGATAGATTCTTAGAGTTTTAATTTGAAATAAAAGTTCTATCCTATAAATTCGCTTATCTTTTTAAAATGACATATTTTTTTTTCTCCTATCCAAATATATTATGAATAGCCAAAGATAGAATCATCTTAAGGGTTAGTGCGTGACCAGATCAGTGTTTCACTATTTATAGAGAGGACATTAAAGAAATATCTATTCTAAAGAATCTTCTAGTCTTTCTATAAAAATGCTGTTAAATCTACATCTTTTCTACTTTTTTTCCAAAACTGTTTTAAACCAACATTGTTATTCTTCGTTTTGTATGTATTTTAATTTTCACGATTTGTGAACTTTGAGCGTTTTTTTTTATCTTTTCTTCCTTCTTTCTTTTATATGAAATTAAGAAACTTATGTGGCACGGATGGGTCGCAGCAGCTGCTGACCGGTTGCGGGGGTGGCCTCAGCAGGTGTTTTTCTGATGGGAAATCAAAGGAGCATTTCATCAGGCAAAATATATTATTTCTAAGCTTTTGAAATTGGCTCAAAGCTTCCAATGGGCAACATTTGGATAAAACAAAATTATATGATAGTTTATTTTCAGGAAACTCGATATTTTTCAAAAAAAAATAATAATTGCAAGCAATAATAGTTACAAGTAATGATGCAAACCTTAGAGCTTTCCCCTTCTTGGAAAAAATAACAATTATTAGAAACAATAATTCCAAGTTATAGCTCAAACCTTAGAGTTTTTCTCATCTTGGAAAAAATAACTATTACTAGCAATAATAATTCCAAGTAATGATGCAAACCTTGAAGTTCTTCTCCTCTTGAAAAATAATAATAATTACTAGTAATTATAATTCCAAGCAACAATGTAAACTTTAGAGTTCTTCTCTAATTGACCTCCACAGGGAGTTACACACGTTAACCCCAGTTACTGGTGGTTAGATATTGAAACCTTTTTTTTGGGGGGGGGGGGGCGATATTTAATCTTTTATTATTTATTTGCTCAGGAAATAGTAACTCTATGCTGCCGTGCAATTAAAATTACTACGCAAGTGCTTCAAGATTGATTCCGAGAAAAGTGACTTGAGAACTATTTTCCTTCTATTGATAATGTTATAAAAACTAAAATAGAATTTAAAAAAAAAAAAAAAAAAAAAGAGAACAAAATTTATTTTGGAGAAAAAAAATCTTGCAATATGTAGCTTACCATACAAAGATGCCAAGGATATAAAAATCTCAATTTCGAATTTCTTGTCGCTTACGTTTTTTTAATCGTATGGCAGTATATTGTTAAAAAGTTTCGGATCATGCTGAACCACAAAAACGCTTAATTTTTCTGCATTCCTAATACTACGTCAAGTTGACCATATTCTCATGAAAACTGAACCTTTTAAAACCTGATGACTCGATAGCTTTTCAGCTTTAACGGAAATAGGGTTCATTTAAACACCTTTTTAAGATTACAACAAATTTGCAATGTATTATTTTTAAATGTAGCAATATTATGGTTCATTGTATAAAAGATACCACTACATAATGCAAATTTATAAGGAAGTCTCTAGATGTGGAGTAAAGTCAAGATGGCAGTGCAACAGAAAGCTTTCAAAAAAGGAGTATTTAGGTGTAAAATCAAGGTGCTTACAAAAATTGGCACAACGAAACGATGATGCTCCTTTTTTTAAAAATCCATTTAGAGCAGGGGTGGCGAACCTTTATACACCAACGTGCCATTTTCTCTAAAAAATTGCTTAATGAGATCATAGACGTGCCGTCAAATAATTTTGACTTCGTGATTATTGGGAAAAGATTGATACTAATTACTATCAACTCAAAATTCTTTATTTACATTGAGAAAAAATACATTTTGCAATGTCTCAGTTATATATGTAATTCAACTTAAAGTAACATCAGTGTGACTTCTGTTGTTGCAGATTGGATGACCAATAACTTATATTAGGTTGTAAGATGTTAGTTTAAGCAGGACTGTTGATTTTTTTTATAGTTATTTATTGTTAGCTTGTTTTTTACTGTTAACAATTGTTTTTTAGAATTAATTTTTAGTTTTTTTATTAATAATTGTTTATTATTTTGTTTGTTTTTTGTGAATTTTAATTTAATTGTTACATATGCTTCATAGCGTAATAACATTTGTGTAATAACAATTCATAGTGTAACAACAATTGTGATCGGTGGAGTGCCCAAAATATTGTGTCGCGTGCCATAAATGTCACTCGTGCCATTGGTTCGCCATCCCTGATTTAGAGCATGGATAGCCAACATTGTCACATTGTGGCACTCAGTGTTTTAACAGTGGAGCGCAAAAACTTATTAAGTAAAAGAATCGTCTTCTTGAGCTAAATCAAAATCCATAAAATTCCTACTCATATATCCACTAAATACAGTAACACTGCATAGTTTAAAAATTTAATGTTCATTTGGCAAGATATATTTATTTAATGTCAGGAGTGATGATTTTAAAAAAAGATGGAAAATTAAAAAATTAAAAGGCTGATTTTCAATTCTTTCACATTACCTTTTTTACTATCCCTAAGAGACTTTAAATGTTGCAAATCAGAAATCTAGATCGAAATTATTGACCTGGAGCACCATACTGCAGTGAAAAACAAATTTTAGGAACTTATTTTCAAAAACATAATAAAGAAATTAAAAAAGCAAATATAAATATACGCAAATATCGCTCAGGATTAACTTGAAATATCTAATTTACCTAAAATACCTAATTTCGACGACTCTTTCAAGAACATATCTTAATATGGAAGACTTGGTAAAAAATAAATAAATAACTATAAAATAAAAATCGGCAGTAAAGTTATTACTATTTAATATTTATTTACAAATAAATGTTTCAAGTATTCTTTTTTATTTATGAATTACCTTAGAGAACTTTTAAAATTGTTTATTAACAATAAGACCTTAAGTTTGCGCCTACGATGTATTTATTATTATTATTTTTTTTTTAAATCTCTATTACTTATAGACTTGTAATCCCAAAATCAGATTATAAATTAAATTTTTTTCCGTTCTTTATGTTTTTTTGTTATGATGCAAATATTGAAAATGGCAGGGAAGTTTCTCTTTTTTTTTTTTAGGTAGTTCTAAAAAGATTGGCCACCCCTGGTTTAGTAGATATTCTTTTATTTATTTATTTGTCAAGCATAAAGGTATTTATTAAATTTTCCAAGCACAGTACACACCCTTCATTAAAACAGTTACAGTGAAAAGATTTAAATGAATCAAGAAAGTAATTATCTTTTGCTTTTTACAAAAGATGCCACAAAAACATATTCTCATCTAAATTATGCTGATTCGCAAGAAAAAAAAATGGAACAAGGCGATTTTCAACTTAAAATAGCAGATATCGCCGCTAAGATTATCGAGGAAGCACAAATACTTCTTTTAAAAGATTTAATGTGGATGTAAGGAATAAAAGCTAACTACTCCCTTGTTAAATTGATTTGCTATTCAAGCGCGTAGGTAGTAACAATTTATGGAATCTGCTGTAATATGACCTATCAGAATAAAGATCGAGTTTAAAAAGCGTTTTAATTTGTTTTGGAGATTCGCCATACTTTCATAAAATGTTTACGCCCTTTTTCATTAAGTCACTTTTCTCATAAAAATTATTTAGAACATATAGAAGCGAATTTAATTGAATAGTGTTTTTAAAGATTTAAAAAGCAATTTTCTTGTTTGAGAAAATTGCTAGCAAAATATTAAAAGTGCATTTGTGTTTTGGTGGCTAGGCAGATAAAATGAGAGTGAAAAATAATTTTACGTTTTTTTCATTGCTGAATCTCAAAGTTATGCGGGCTAAAAGTAACTAAATAGTAGTTGAAAAACAATTTATAAGCATATATAAAGCTGACAACGGGGGAAATAATCTCTCTATGCTCTCAAAAAAATCGGTTTAATCATATTAAGAACATTAAAAAAAGAATTTTAAATGAGTAGTATTTAAAGAGCATTCCTCCTCAAAAAATCAGTTTAATCATATTAAGAACATAAAAAAACGAATTTTAAATCAGTGGTATTTAAAAAACATTCCTCCACTACAGTTTTCTCTCCGCTCTAAAAAAATATCAAGAACATAAAAAAAAATAAAAACAACGAATTTTAAATTAGTAGTATTCAAAGAACATTTCTTCTCTACGCTTTCAAAAAATATCGGTTTAATCATATTAAGAACATTAAGAAAAGAATTTTAAATGAGTAGTATTTAAAGAACATTCCTCCTCAAAAAATCAGTTTAATCATATTAAGAACATAAAAAAACGAATTTTAAACTAGTGGTATTTAAAAAACATTCCTCCACTACAGTTTTCTCTCCGCTCTAAAAAAATATCAAGAACATAAAAAAAAAAATAACGAATTTTAAATTAGTAGTATTCAAAGAACATTTCTTCTCTACTCTCTCAAAAAAAATCGTCTTAATCATTTTGAGAACACTAAAAAAAAAACTAATTTTAAATGAGTAGTATTCAAAGAACATTTCTTCTCTACGCTCTCAAAAAAATCGGTTTAATCATATTAAGAACATTAAAAAAAAAAAAAAAAAACGAATTTTAAATGAGTAGTATTCAAAGAACATTTCTTCTCTACTCTCTCAAAAAAAATCGGTTTAATCATATTAAGAACACTAAAAAAAAACTAATTTTAAATGAGTAGTATTCAAAGAACATTTCTTCTCTACGCTCTCAAAAAAAATCGACTTAATCATATTGAGAACACTAAAAAAAAACTAATTTTAAATGAGTAGTATTCAAAGAACATTTCTTCTCTACGCTTTTAAAAGAAATCGGTTTAATCATGATAAGAACATTAAAAAAAAAACGAATTTTAAATGAGTAGTATTCAAGAAACATTCCTACTCCACGCATTTCTCTACGCTCTCAAAAAAATCGGCTTAATCATATTAAGAACATAAAAATAAAGAATTTTAAATTGGTAGTATTTAAGGAACATTTCTCCTCTATGCTTGTCTCTGCGCTCTCAAAAAAAAAATCTGTTCAATTATATTTAGATCATATAAAAGCAAATTTTAATTGATTAGTATTTAAAGTGTTCTACTTTAGCAGTAAAATCGGTTCAATTATACGTATGACACATAAAAGCGAATTTTAAATTAATATTCTCCACTCTCTCAATAAATTCGGTTCAATAACATTTAGCACAAATCAAAGCAAATTTTAAAGGAGTATCATTTAAAGTATCCTCTAAGCTCGATGAAAAACCGGTTTAATTATATTTAGAACATATAAAAGTGAATTTCAAAGGAGTAGTGTTTAAAGTATTCTCTGCTTTTTTGGAAAAATCGGTTCAATTACTTTAGTACAGATAAAAGCAAATTTTAAATTAGTAGTAATTGAAGTATTACCTGCTCTAACAGAAAAATCGGTTCAATTGTATTTAGAACACATAAAAGTGAATTTTAAATGAGTACTATTTAAAGTGTTCTCTATTCTCTTAGTAAAATCGGTACAAATATATTTAGAAAATACCTAATAAGAGCAAATTTGAATCAAGTAATTTATTAAATGTTTCTGTTTGAGAAAATTGATAATGAAATCTAAAAGATTTAACTAAGATATGTTTGTGTTTTGATGAGAGGTAATTAAAATAAAAGTAAATATATATATATAAATAAATTTAGAAAATTTATAGCGTACTAAAGTGTTTCTGTTATTTTCAAGAAGAGAATATTAATTTCAAATGAATATTTATTAACAATAAAATAATATATTAATGGGCATTATGAAAATCACTCATAATGAAGAGGGAAAAAAAAATCTCCATAAGTATTAAGGTATATGTAACACAGCAAAATATAAGTAACAGTCATTATAGGTCATTTTGTTGATTTACTTGATACCCTAATGTAATTTTATACAAAACTTTTAATTTCCTTCTAAAAAAAACAACAAAACATCATTAAGTAGAATATAGCGTCATGGCAAATTTTGTTTCACCTCCATTAGGTACTTTAAAATCCAGAAACGGAGAATCCAGGTAAACTTAGAATAAATCATGAAGCTTAAATTCCTGATCTTATACTTTATGTTTAATGGCTTTTAACTAAGGCCCCGATTTTGATGACATTTGCATTTTTTTTCGTTTTTGGACATTTTTTGTCCTTTAGAGCATTTTTTTAGATTTATAGGGCATTTTTTCTTTTAAATTTTGGGGCGTATTTTGCATTTTAAAGCATTTTTTAAGGTTTTTGTTAATTTTTTCCAATTTTAATTATTTTTGGGCGTATTTTTATTACATGAAATACAAGATTTGTCTTATAATTTTTCATTTCATATTGTAACTCTCAAAGAATGTTTCAAAACATTTGCTAGAGCATACATTTATGCTCTAGAATGTTTTATAACTTTGACTCCTAGTCAGCTTTGCCCCCTAAACCAGTAATCACACGATGGGGTACCTGGTTGGATGCATGCTTATAATACTACAGTGAAAATTTTAAGATAGTGAAGTCTATCGTCAGTAGTTTTGATTCAGAAGATGCTGCATCAATTAAGACAGCGCTAAACGTGTTCACTTCTGATAAAATCGAAGGAAACTTAGCATTTATCAAGTCTAACTTTGCTATTGTGTCCTCGACAATTACAAGCTTGGAGAAACAAGAATTGGAACTTTGCGATGCAATAAATTATATTGATGTAGTGAGTCGAGTGTTGCAAAAAGCAAGGGAAAAATAGGACAAAGTGTAGCAGCTAAATTGAACAAAGTTTTTGAGAAAAACACTGGCTTCCAAACAATGAAGAAAATCTCTACGATACTAACAGGTGAAGCAACAATTTTTCAAATTGAAGAAGAATTGCCAGTGAGACCGTCTTTTTCAAGTACGCACTACTAACATCAGTAGACGTTGAAAGAAGTTTCTCCAAGTATAAAAATTTACTTTCAGACAAGAGACGCTCGTTTACATTTCAAAATATCAAAAAACATGTAGTAATGTAATTCTGATATTTAGTAATATTATTAGATGTAAGTTGTTATATTCATTAAAGTTTCAAAACAAAATGAAAATGTTTTGGAGTCAATATATTTTGCTTTTTTTGTTATTTTAGGATATTTTTCAAACTTTAATGAACGTAGAACAAGTATGGCATTGCTTTATATTTTTTGAAATGACTCATAATTTTAAAGAGTAAAACATTGTTTTAGTTCGATATTTTTACTTTATTTAAGTCATGTCATAAGGCATTTTTAGCGCAATTTTTTAAGGGCATTAGTTGAGATTTTTTAGGTCATCAAAATCCGGGCTCTACTTATAACCTTATATTTTATATTAATGGTTTATGACCTTATATTTTATATTAATGGTTTATAACCTTATATTTTATATTAATGGTTTATATCTTTTTTTTTTTAACCTTTACACTTTAAAAACCGTAAAGAGAAAAAAATGTTCTCTACCATAAACTTTACGGTTAATAGGAACTGTAATTTTAGAATGAAAATTTTTAACAGTGTAGTGAGCATTTAAAATAATATCAGACCGAAATTATACAGTTATTTAATTTTGTCATTTATTTATTGTCATTATTATTATTACTAATATAGAAGTGGGTATGATTTTAATATAGTTGAGAGTATTTGAAATAATGCCAGATCAAAATTACAAAACTCTTTTATTTTGTTATTATTACTGAAAATTTTCATGCTCTGATTTTTAGACAAAGAAATTCGATTAAACATTCGTTAATATCCTCATTTTGAATACAAAATTTTTCCTCCCCTTGGATTAAAAAAAAATTCTAAAATTATCTAAAACTGTTACTAAAAAAACTATAGTAAGTAACTAAATTATATATAAGAATGTAATATAAATGTCAATAAAATAATAATAAATGAAATCCGAAATCAGAGAAATTCTATACAAAAAGATGTTGTAGAAGTTAGAAAATGAAAAAATTGAGCACAGATAAAAGCGAATTTTAAAAGAGTAGTATTTAAAGTGTTCTCTGCTCTCTTAGTAATATCGGTACGAATATATTTAGAACCTACCTTATAAAAGCAAATTTTAATTGGGTAGTTTATAAAGTGTTGTTGTTTGAGAAAATTGGTTATTAAATCTTAAAGATTTAACTAAGGAAATGAAAAATGAATAAAAATGAAATGCTTATTAAAATATCATTTTTAAAACAAACACTCTTCATTAATTCAAGTCCAAGTTATTCTATAAATTGAGAATCCAAACATCAACAATATTAAAACAGGTTAAAGTTGAAGTTTTTATTTAGAATATAACGAAATTTAGGATTCACCCGATGGGCACTATTAAAGGAAAATGCCTTTTCCCTATCTCATAACTCATTCGCAATGGTCAACTTTTCTTACTCAGTTTTTATTATTATTATTATTATTAAAAAGCAGGGTGAGCGGTTCACCGTAAATCACATCTCGTTTCTTTCTTCAACTGAACCAAGTTCGTGCCGCCAAACCGGTTAAAATCACCGACCAAACAGTAAGCAAAAATGAGTTAATGAGAAATGAGTGTATAGAATCCTATTCATAATAAATTCCCCTCTAAACGTAAGGAAACATAAGAGGGGGCAAAGGGGAAAAGGAAGATATACGAGGAAAAAGCTGGCAATGATTGTTTTTGTACACAAATATTCCTTTGGCAACGCTGCAAATGCACGAAAAAAAGATAAGGAAGCAATTAAAAAAGACTCAACCGTCGGAATTAATTAGAGTCGTTTCAATAAAATGCATATTTTATTTACTTTTACTCTATAAATGTAATATAGTATGTATTGCTATGTTGGTTATGTTTCTTGAAATGTATAGCCTAAATTATGAGAAACAAAAAGGGGATAGGTAACTACTCATTAGGCGTTCACCTATCAGAGATCAAATGAGAAAGTTCAAGTCGATATGTTTACTAGAGAATAAATGTTTTTTAATTTTTTTTTCCCGTCTTAGAATCAATATTCTATTTTCGGGGCTGGAAGAATCATATTTAAAATTACAGGTTAATATTTAGCTATGGATGGCGTTTTCTACACTAGGGAACGCTGCAAGCTCGGTACTGCCTGAATTTCCGGGTTACTGTTTCCGTTGTATTTTAAAGCCATTTGGCATCATTGTGTTTTGAGATTCTTGCAAACAATGTATTTGATTACTTATTACTTGTGTTTACAATGCTAATAATACTGGTGTTTACAATGCTAAAAGTGTTAACAGTAACGTAAGATGGTGCACAGCTTGCAACAAGAACAAACAGTAATAAACTTATGGAAACAGGCCGTATCAAGACTGCCAAAAAAGCGAGTTATTCAAAATCTAGCAACCATGTCACCTTTTTTAACAATATATCTCTAAAAAACTAAAACAAATTTTCACTTCGAACTCACCAGAATTACATATTAACATTAATATCTTATGAAATATGGCAGATTTGAGCATAGAAATTATCTAATTTATTTCTTTTATTGAAAACAAAATTATCCGTTTGAAAACATCGCCATCAGAATAACATGTAGTAAGCAGCTGCAAACTTTTTAACCGGAGCTAGAGTAGGTGCCGAGCTCGAGATTGTTATTGTTTACATTTCTATTGAAAACACCATCCATTTTAATAAAGTATGTATAAGTATGATAGGCAAAACTTATAACAGACTATAGATTCCCCTAAAAAAAATTTTATCTACGTCCACTTTTAAAGACAAACATTGTAATTACCTCCTTCTCCAAAAATATAAAAATAAAGCAAAGAAAAGTAAATAAGAAAAAAAGGGAATTTTTTCCACCCATGTACGGTACATTTAAAATGTTCCTGCATTTATAATTTTAAATTATTACATATTTAATGGGGAGTGGCCAAGCATTTTCATTCACGTTAAACTACTCTAATCAAGTATACATATAAAAAAAATATTTGCGGAATTATGCAGCTCAACTTGAGGAATTATGCATTTTAGCTTTGTAGAATTATATGTTTCCATGGATGCTGATGCACGAGTGTATTTAAAACATGTGGGATTATGTCATTGAATAAAAGAATATGCAATGAAAAATAGTCAACATTTTATATTGAACTACTGCTGTAATCAAGTATAGAAAGGTTCCGTTTGCGGAAACATGTAGTTCAATTTGCGGAATTAATCAGTTCAATTTTGCAGGTTGCATGGGTGATGATGCACGTGCGTACTTAATACTTGTGTGCTCATGCTGTTGAAATGTAGAATATGTCACAGAAAATGGTCACACGTTTCCGTTCATGTAGAACTACAGCTGCAATCAAGTATTAAAAGGTACGTTTGCAAAATTATGTAGTTCAAAGTATAGGATTTTACTGTGGTTGCATGAATGTATTTGTTACACGTGTGCTTATACCTCTAAATTAAATGATTTAATATGTAAGGTAAAATGACATAATTAAAACTCATCACAAAAGTGAAAATTGTTAAAAGTTAGCTTAAAATTAAATTCAGCTCACGACTTTACAGTGGAGGGAACTGTTAATTTAAATATTTCAAAGATGTGAATAGTGAAAAAAAAGTGAGTAGTAGACAGAACGTGTCCCAAAATAAGAAGAAATAAGTGTAAAGTAATTTTACTTGTTAAATATAACGATTTATGTAACGATATAATATACTGGATTTGGACAAAACTATGAAATTTATTTGGTATCTCTTTGTTAACAATTTTCCTTTCAGCAGCAAATGTTTTGAAATGCTTTATATAACAGGATCATATTTGATACTTTTAGAATTAGTGTCTTTTTTATCTATGCGAAATAAGCGTTGGAAGTTAAAGGCTTTTTCTTTTTTTAATATACCTCTATAATTTTAAAAACATTCTTATATAAATCTAACAATTCTATAAAATTTCAAAATTGCTGGTATTAAACTAGAAAAAAGTCTTTGGCTTTATTTCCTCAATTTGGTCAACCCAAAATTACAATACATTATCTCTCTATTCTAAAAAAAAGTTTTTGCAGTTAATTTTGTCCCCTGAAAAACTTTTTAACTACGTGATGAAAATCTAAGATTAAGGAATCAATTCATTCAGAATCTTTCAGGGAAGACATTTAGGGCATTCAAATCTTTTACATAATTTTAAATTTTTATTTATTTTAGTTTTAAAGCACGATTTTGCAGTTAATAATGAAGAATAACCGCCGTTCACAACAGCCAATCACATGTCTGAAAACGGCAAGCTTAAAAAAGCGATTTACAAGTCTGAATTTTCTTTTTCAGAGATGCAACCAATCACAAAATAGTTAGAATTTCATTCTTCAGTTTTACAACATCTCAACTTATTTCGTATTGATATATTGATTAATCTGATTATTTGTTTTCTAAAACGTTAATTCGTAAGTTTAATCTGGTTTTAAATCTTAATTCGATTTGTTTATTTACAAGTAATGCCTAAAAAGAAAAGACCTAACATTACTAAAAAGTCGCAACTCAATGCGAAAGCTAATCGAAAGCGGGAAAAACGTGAACTTCATAGTATAGAAGAAAATAATGCTCTTTTGCTTATACAACCTAATGATGATTCAATTAACAAAAAAAAAGTTAAACTAACAAAGGTTGAGCTAAAAGAGAATGTGTGTAATTGCTACACAGTCGCAACAACATCGACTTTCATTTGCCCACATCAAACCAGACCTGTAAATACAGAAAATGTGGTTGGAATGCACACTGTACCAATTCGCTTTCGCAATGTTGACAATGATATGGACCAAAATCCTAATCCACCTATTTTAAAATCAAAACAACATGAGTTTGCTGGTGATTTATCGAAATTGTTACCTATCAAGTTTAATATTGAAATATATGAAATCAAAGCATTCTTGGTTTTGCGAAGCAAACCAAGCAAGAATTGCGAAGCAATTCTCCGGGGGTTGGCGAGCGTCAGCGAGCAGGGGGCGGAGCCCTCTAGTTGATTAAAAATAAAATCTTAATAACAAACATCAAATGCACCGAAACGACATTACTTTCCAGTCCCCCTAATATGTGCATAAAAAATTTTTTAAAAAAATCACATAAAGGTAAACAAAAGTTGCTGTAACCTGAAGGTGACGTGAAATAAAACAAAGACCGCAAAGTATATGACGGTAATCAGAAATAGAATTTCAGAAAAACCGAACGAAAATTATCGCCAAAGTAGAGTGCCCCGATTCTGTTCTGTGAACATGTAAATCAGGGTTGCTTTATATACGCGCTTAACAGTACGTAAGTGCTATTTTTTGTTAAATTTTCTTTATTAATTTGCTGTTAGTCAAGAATGCCTTTAAGAAGACGAAGAAGACGTTGTAAACAGCTCACTGACTTTCAATGTGGTCGTGTAATAGGGTTGCGCGAAGATGGATTTTCTTTTCGCGCTATAGCAGAAAGACTGCGGAGAAATGTATCCACTGTGCATAATTTTATAACCGTCGTTAAACAGCAGACCCAAATTTTAGGTTTACAACTACTGATGTTCAACTCCGTAGCCTTGTTATTTTGAACTCAATCCAGAAGGCAAGGGAACTCCTCGATTAAGGTTTGGGAGAAATTTGCCTTCGTGGAGAACTTTTTTGGTGAAATTCACGCGCAATTTTCATTACATGGAGAGGAAAACCAAGTAAAACCTGACGGCAAGGGGACTCTAACCCATGATCCGTCTATCACTGAAGGTATTTTTACATCAGCACTGTGGTTAGTGCGAGCCGAATGCGGAATTCGTATCGACCAGCTATTGCTGGGATTCGAACCCAGTTTACCTCATTGGAAAGGCGAACGCTCTATCCCCTGAGCCACCACTACTCACTGTACGTGATTGTTGGCAGCAGTGGTCTAGTTAAGGTACTGTTTCAAGAAAGCCGAGTTCTGGGTGGCCACGTGGCACTACTCAGAGGGAAAACCGACATGTACAGCGTATGGTTTTGGCGCACCGTACTGCGTCTGCAATAGAAATTCGAGCTGCAGTTGGCACCTGCAGCGACACAACGAACTGTTACAAATCGACTACTTCAAGTACAACTCCAAACGAGACGCTCTGTTGCTTGCACTCCACTCACTCCAAACTACAGCCGTTTACGTCGTGTGTGGTGTCGAGTTAGAGCTCACTGGAGGATAGAATGGAGATCTATTGACGTTTTCTGATGAAAGTCGGTTCTGTTTTGGTGCCAGTGATAGCTGTATACTGGTTAGAATGAGGCCAGGTGAGCGACTGCAACTAATCTGTTTCCAGCCTAAACTCACTAGACCTACACCTAGAGTTATGGTCTGGGGAGCAATTTCCTATGACAACAGGAGCACTCTCATCGTTATTCCACGAACCTTGCCTGCAAATTTGTACGTCAATCTAGTGATTCAACCTGTTTTGTGGCCAATCATAAGCAGACGTCAATGGGGTATTTTCCAATAGGATAACGCTCACCCTAATACATGCCAACACATGTTGTCTTGGCCTGCTAGATCACCACATCTTTCATCAATTGAGCTCGTATGGGACATCATTGGAC
Organism: Parasteatoda tepidariorum; assembly: GCF_982258835.1. NCBI lineage: Eukaryota > Metazoa > Arthropoda > Arachnida > Araneae > Theridiidae > Parasteatoda > Parasteatoda tepidariorum. The sequence goes on from NC_141761.1 coordinate 31,914,240, forward strand.
ATCTTCAGCGTCATCCACAACCATCATTAACTATTCCCGGGTTGACTGACCAAGTGTAAGAGGCATGGAACTCCATCCCACAAAATGAAATACGGCATCTGTATGACACAATGCATTCCCGTTGGCATTCTTGCATTCAAAATTCTGGTTATTAATGTACCAGTATTTCACATTTCAAACTGTTTTCTCTTAATTGCACTAACCTGTGATCTTGAAACTGTAATCAATTAAATATGTTGCTCAGACAAAAGCATTGCTAAAATTTCATTACTCTACTTTTTTTTTTTTTTTTTTGGCGTTGGCTTATATTTTCCATCAGCGTAGATTAAAATTATATTAGTAGATCTACTTAAGTTTAACGTTTAAGGATGTGAGTACTCATAAATGAGACATAAGTGTTTCTGTTTATCAAAATATTACATTTAAGTAATTAGATATAAGTATCATTAGATATAAGCGTTTTTGTTCACAGCTATTTTGTTTCTATATTATTTGTATATAGTTGCTTTATATACAGTTGTTTTTTATTTGGTTATTTCGTGTACAGACATTTTGTTCCTAGTTTAGTATAATGATTATTGAAAAATTATGTAAGTATAGGTTTTGTAATAAAATAAGAGTAACGATTGAAATTATTTGTCTTTTATTGCCTTAATTTGGGATTCATCATTGCCCGGCACGTGCAGTTCTAAGAGGTGGGCAATATTACAAAAGTTTAATGCTTATGCAAGTATTAGTTGAAATAACTGACATACTATATGAGTTAAAAACTATCCTACGGAATTATGCACAGGATTGTTTCCATGGAAACTGTAATAGGGAGACTGAGATATTCTCTTGATACTGAAAGGTTTATTAGTAATTTTTCCTTATTGATTTTTATTAGTGAAATCCTTTAAATTATCATCCTAAATTAATGGTTTAAATTTAAAGTAATAAACACTTTGCTGATATTCCGAAGATCTATTTTCAAGTGCCTATTTACGTAATGTGCACATTATCTAGGTAGTTTGCAGATAACCTAGGTAATTGGGCACTCTATCCTAGCTAATCTGCACATTAACTAGATAACCTAAAGAATAACTGATTTCAACACATCAATCAGCGATAACATATATAGAGCATATCTCCCAACTCTTAATCGTTCCAAAAATGAACTTCCCAGTTTGTAGCGACATATCAATTGTGGACAAAAATATTTTTATCTTTCAACACAGATTATGTGCGCATACCACCTTCGGGCAATTATCATACATTTATGTATGTCAGTGTTTCCCAAAGTGTGGTACGCATACCCCCAGGGGTACGGGAACAGTTTAATGGGGGTACGTGTTCTTATGAGAAATATCTTGCAACAAACGAAACTTCCAAAAATTGTTATTTCAAAACAAAGATAGCCATGAAAATTTACGATTACGTATTTTTCTATTGGCTATTTTTTGCAGAGTTAACAGTTAATAATGAGTGGTGTCAACAGTCAGTTGTGAGTTTTAACTTTTGTGCAATTTTTTTATAGTAAAAAATACATTCAATTTTTTTTATTAGTGGTACGCAGCGTTACGATAAATTTAGAAAGGGTACACAAAACTCATAAGTTTGGGAAACACTGATGTATGTGTTTAAATTATACATATGTAATGGAGGGGAAAATCAATTGAAACTAATTTTATAAATCTAATGATGAAATGGAAAAGCTTATGCTTTACTATTACTTTTAAATGAAATTGCGCTCTCTTGTGAATTTCTTATGGGAACGCATTTTTATAACAGCAATAAAGGAAATGGCTGTTATAAAAATGCAGAAAAATAATTTAATTAAAATAATTTCAAAATGTAGGAAATTGTATGTAGGGAGAAAAAAAATACTTTATAACCGAAAAATGAAATTGTACTTTCCGAGTAGTAAGAGAAGTCATTCTTATGTTTAAAACCAAAAATTGAACAGTGCTTGTTTAAAAACAAAAGGCTCAAAATGCGTTTTAAGAAAAATGGGCACAACACAACGCATTGTTAATGTTTTGACGCAGGTGGGATGTTCCTTTTATATATTTTTTCTGACTCTCTAATTACAAGCAAAAATATATTTTGTTATTTTGTAATTAAAAAAAAAACAGTCTAATAGTTACTGAAAAATCTATTAGATTATCGGAATTAAATTTGTACTAAAATATAAAATCCAAAAAAGTAGTTTAAAAAAAAGTTTTTTTCATTCGTATTCAAAAATTTATGAATAATTGATTTTGCAAATTAAAAAAACTTCAATGATGAATCGCAAATATGAAAAAAATATTGTTTGTAAGTGAACCGTATTTAAAAGATTTTACTTTTAACTCAGAAAAAGGCACTGGTGTTTCAAGCTGCATTTCATAATGATGATACATGATTAAAATGCTAAATATAATATTTTTCACTTATTTTGACTTAAACTAAAATAAAATAATGAAAATTATGCTTAACAAAAATTCTGCATCAAAGGGTTAACGAATGAACCCAAAAGTCAACGACCCAATCAAATCAATTAGAAGGTTTGTACTTTTTTAAATACTATGTATAACCACTACGGTGTAAAGTTCAAAATTTCGTAATGGCTGAGTATATATTACAAATGTAACTTTTAAGACGAGTTTATTGCGTTACAAAGTAAGAGCTAATAAATGTCGGTTCTTTTAAATATCTCTATATTTCCGCTATCTCTATATCTCTTTATATCCAAAAACTTTTTAGAAGTTTCCTTTTCTTTTTTTTCTTTTTTTTTAAAGTTCAACACCAACAAGAAATTTAAATATCTTCAGAGTCTGAATGAAATTGTTTCTTTCTATTTTGATAAACTCTCGATTTTAAGGAAACTTTACCCTCGGGAATAAAAGTTCTAAGACATATCCTTTTCCTCATTTGTTTCAAAATAAAGAGATAAAAAGAATTAAAACTGATACTAGTATGATTCAACATCAAAAAGGATTGCTATTTTGATAAACATTTTAGAGAAATATTTATTCAAAAATCTTTCGCCTCCGCTACCTACTGTTTGGAAATCGTTAATACTCGCCACGACGCTTTATCTTATAATTCTTCTCAAGTCTTAGTTATGTTACGTGCCTTTAGCTTTCAGGTCCAAGATTATTGAGATAAGGAACAGGTAAATGATGCGCTAGGTTTACATATAACTGCTAATTTTTCAGCCAATCCACTCTTAAATATTTTTTTATAACTTAATCTTCATACGGTCCTGAAAAATAAAGATAAAAAGCAACCAGTCAAGGGTTAAACAGCATTCTTTCAATTCAATATCAACCTTACACGTTCTTTTGGGTAGTTTTTTATTTCATCTTGAAATTCGATGAAAGCAAAGAAACATTCCTCCAAAGTCAATCGCAATAAAAGGCTACTTTTTAAATTTTTATTTTACGCATCTCAAACGGATAGTCTCAAATCATTTTTGTCATTCTATCACTTGCAAGAGAAATTGATGTTTTCAAATTTATCGCAAATTTAAGCAAAAAAAAAACATTTTAAATTTTAGAAATTAGCTTAAGTTTAGCTTGTATCTAGATTTATATTATTATTTTTTTATATTTAATTTCTATAACTAATTAATAATAAGTTACTAAATGATTTTTTGAAAGCGTCAGTACTTTCTAATAAGTTCAAGACTCTAGATTTTACTCATTTAATTTTATTTATTATTATTATCAATTTAAATGAAAACTATAGCATTTATATATTAGTTGGAGAAAGAGTTCCTTCTTGTACCATAATCTACATGGTTTATAGAGAACTTTTTAAACTAAATAGATTCGAATTTGCTTTTCGAAATAAAATCTGAGCACATTTAATAATTTAATGTTTCAGTTGATGAAAAATTGATAAAAACTAAAAATTAATTACAATGAAAAATTTATTAACAATTGAAAAAGTACAAACATTTTTGAAAGCGCTTTTATACTGAACACGGCTAATAGTTTACAATAGATGTCCTTCTTATTTTGGTAATTTTTTTATGTTTTTACAAAAAACAATAAGAATGACATCAAAGTGAGATTTTCTAACAATAAGAAATTGCAATTAAAAATAATAGGAAAATGGAAGATTTCATATGAAATAAAAGCTCCAAGTTACAGTGTCAATCCAAGATGCACCCTATTCTACATTCTAACCAGAATACGAGCTTTTAATAAAGCTTTTTTATTTATCAGTAAGGGGACACCCCCTATTCGTTACGCTCACCAGCCCCACGATTGTATCGCAATCATTTTTGCTTTTTAACGATTAACAGAATGTAATGTCTAAATTAAGTAGTAGTTTTCAATTAAAATAAATCCCACAATTTTTATTGTATTAGCACAGATTTGATTCCACAGATTTAGTTCTTCATTTTATAGGAATGACATTTAAACCCAATCATTTTGAACGGTTATCGTTGCAACAACATCCAAAATCATCTTTTTTGAAATTCATACTTAATTTTAGGTTACTACAAAAACTAGTTAAATGCTTTTCGTCAAAAAGATTGTTGTTGACGTATGCCTGTTAAGGCAGAGGGGGTGCGATTGCTCTTGTTTTCCAGTGGCGCCATCTATGGTCAAGAATTCGACTTATGCCCCACCATACGTCATACCCGTTTATCGAGCGGACCCATTCATACATCCATTCATTCATCCACAGATCGTAATTTTGACCTGAATCAGAAAACGATCGATCTACAGTCCAGTACCCCCAGAGTTATTGATTTGTTATTGGAACATGGAGGACTTTTGCGACTCGACAGATTTAACGTGAATCAGTCACTTTACTACGTCTTACTAAAGCTTACGTCTTCGGCCAGCGGGGTTCGAATCCACGAACTCTGGGACATGAGCCCAGCGCCCTACCAACCAGGCTATCCCGGCCACAGTCAAAAAGATTATTTTGAGCCTAAGATTTCAATTGTTGCAGTTGCCTATGTAGACTAGACATAGTATTCGTTAAAATAATTTATAAAAATAAAAATTATCTTTATTAAAAGGTAAATATAACTTCGTTACCATTAAATGCTTGTAAAACAGTAAGCAAATCTTTTTTCATAATACTCTCTGACCTTCCTACCTCCCATCCACCAACTCTTTGTTGATTTACACCACTCATATTACTTTCTATTCGAAATAGCAGAAATGGCAAAAGGGGTAAAATAATAGTTAAAAATAGTTTAAGATAATTTCAACGAATAGCATATTAAATATCCCGATAATCAAGGCAAAACAGAATAAAAAGGCTTTTAATAAGAGATAAATAAATAATTAACAGGTAAATACTGTTTTACCCATAAAGAAAGATCCGATTTTTTTGTTATGTAAGGATTCTATTGGCGTATAATTTTGCTGTCGAATTCGAATGCACCGACAGAAAAGAGAAACTGTTTAGAACCATTATCTTTTTATGTTTCCTAGAGATAAAAAATTTAATCAACACCGGAAAATTTGGTAAAAAATTTAACATTTCTTATGTTTCCTTAATACTTAATCAAAATGGTAAAGATTTTTTCTTAATTATTCCTCTTAGTTGTAAATATTATTTTTCCGGTAGCCATTAAAAAATAGCGGGAAAACAGTCAAAATAATACTGCACCATTTTATTGAACGCAAATGTTTTCTTTGCAATATTTCCTCCTAATTATAAACGTAATATTTTTGGAAATCTTTAAAAGTGACGTTCAAATATTCAAAACAGTTTAGAAATATGTTTGGAATTTTTTTCTTTTAAATATTTCCTTTTAGTTACGAATGTAATTCTTTTGGAATCCCTTAAAAAAATAACGGGAATCAAGATGGTAAAATAACATTTTTGGGATACTTTTTTAAAATATTCCATCTTATTTGAAATGTAATCTTTTAGGAACCCTCTATAAAAGGACAGACAAATAATTAAAATGTAACATAAAATTTTTGGAATTTCTTTTTTATTATTATTATTTCCTCTTAATTGCAAATGTAGCATTTATGAAGTCCTTTAAAAGAACGTTGCAAAAATAATCAAAATGGTAAAGCATATTTTGAAATATGTGCGTTTAGTAGCAAATGTAATATTTTTGGAATCTTTTATAAGATGGTGGGAAAATAATAGAAATGATAGTGTATGTAACATTTTTGGAATGTTTTCTTTAAAAAATTTCCTCGTAGCTGTAAATTTAGTATTTTTAGAATCTCTTCAATAAAAATATGACTGGAAAATAACGTAGTAGGGTATATATGACATTTCTGCGATGTTTTCATAAAAATATTCCCTTTTGTCGTACTTTTTTAACTATTTTAAAACTTGAAAAGAAAACACTAAAAAAATTATTTTGTAAATAAAATCATTAATGTTTCTCATACCCTGACGGAGAAAGTTTCTTGGTTGAGTCCTGATTATTAGTCCATTGTACTTAAACCCATCTTTGTACTGTTAATATATATAAGCTTAATTTTTTCTTAAAAAATAAAAACCTAGGAGGCTTTAGCACCTATTCACTCCTCTCACCAACCTCGTGGTTGCTTCTCAGTAATCATTTTTTTTCCTCTTAAAAGACGTTCAAAAAGATAATTTTTTAAATGAATATATTTTTATTTTACGTAAGCATAGTTTGTTTTAAAGAAATTAACGGGTAACTAGATTGGAAAAATAATCTGTAGGTACTTAAAAAACAATATTTCAACTTAAAAAAAAAGGAATGTGCGACACAGTACGAAGTAATAAATGGGAAGTGATTTTTAATTGTTATCACTATAAAAGCGATAACCTTATATCATGTAACAGTTCAAAATGTAAAAGGTTTATATCCTTGAAACATTTATATTTTTAAAAATTTCCTTACAAGTGTTGAGATTTAAATCTGGAGACATCTAATCTTTCACTTTCTTATTTTAATATTACATTTATTCATTTATTTAGTTACTTTTGACAAGCGCGAGTTTATAAAATGAAGATCTCGAGAGAGATTAATTTTTTTTTACAACAATGAATAAATGATCATTATTACAAAAAAATAAAAAACAAATTCACGAAAAAGCACTTAAAATTGCAATAACTTTCAAATAAATTAAAATTTAAAAAAAAACTCAAATACATAAATGAAAATGGTCTCTTCAATACGTTAAATTTCAATTCTGTAATTGCCGGAAAAACGGCCATCACGGTATTTTTCACAGGAAATTCAACAGTCATTAATTCTCGTAGTAACTATTAAATATCGATGTTTTATTATATTGTACTCAAAGTATAGTGCGCAAAAAAAAGGATAATTTTGAATAAAATTTGATCTAAGGACCGGATCTTCACGTTTTTAAACTTAGTTGTAATGGTTCGATGGGGAGACTTCAAAAATGCTAATTAATTAAAGCAGACGGTATTTTAAGTTACGAAATCAGACACAAAAACTCACTTTCTCGAATAAACATACCTTTTTTTGACGGATTCGGGTATCTGACTCTTAAATTATATGGTGTAGTGGTAATCTAGTCCCGATAGTTTAGTCAGGAGAGCGGAAAAATTTTGGACCCCTAAATATAAATTTTATCCTAATGTTAATTTTATTTTATAATTTTATCCAAAATTAATGAAACCAAATAATCCGTTTCTCTACTATTTCGTTAAGTCGGGATCACATGACCCAATGAGGTGATGTTAAAGTGCTATTTAAATTTTGATATCAGGGAAAACGAAACAGACAACTCATTGAAAAGAGAATAATTAGAATTTAGAATTAGAATCTAAATGAATCAATAAAAAAAATTTTAAGAGGTCAACATTTACATTAAAATCTATGAAAAATTAATTTACGGTAGAATTTTGCCAGTTACAGAAATGTTTCTTTTACTTATCTCAAACAGATTGTTAACATGACATTTAAATTGATAGATCAGTTAGCAAGTTATTATTACTATTGCATACAGAAAAATTTGACAAATCGGTCACTCTTGTAAGTTAGCCTCTGTCTTAAGATATTGAATTTATCCTATACAGTAAGATGTAGATCTATGTAACTTGTCTATCTGGTTTGTTAACCACTGAATTAAGGCAACTTTTTTAAGAGTTTTCGAATGCTATTGAAAGTTAAACTTTTCATAAGTTGACTGGAAAGGAAAAGTTTTTCAGAAAATTTTTCATGATTTTGTTTTGCACTAAATTTTTATTGAATTAGTGAAATGATATTGAAAGTTAACGTAAACCCATTTTTGACAATTGAGTGCTTTTGTTATCAATAGGCTAGCCAGTATAATAAAATAAATTTATATATATAAAAAAAAAGGATTTAAGTTTTTTAATTGCACTTATCTTGAGAACTGACATTTTAAGAAATTTTTTATCATAAATAAATAGCATGCATATCCCACAAATGATACAGTGCGCGGATCACCCTGAATAACTTTTGATCTAATGATCGAATCCTCATTTTCCAGGACTCAATCTTAATGGTTCGAAATGATGACCTCAAATATGCTAATCAATTAGTGCAGACTATATTTTAAATTACGAAATCAGACACAAACACGGTCTTTCTCTGAATAAACATACCCTTTTTTCAACGGATTTGGATTTCTGACCCCCAAAATATAAGGGGTAACAGTCTAGGACAGGAATGGCGAACCAATGGCACGCGTGCCATTTATGGCACCCGACACAATATTTCGGGCACGCCACCGATCACATTTGTTATTACACAAATGGTATTACACTATGAAGCATATGTAACAAATTAAAATTCACACAAAATAATAAACAATTATTAATAAAAATTAACAATTAATGCTAAAAAAACAATTAATAACCATAAAAAACAAGCTAACAATAAATAACTAGCAAAAAAATTAACAGTCCTGCTTAAATTAACATCTTACAACCTAATATAAGTTATTTGTCATCTAATCTGCAACAACAGAAGTCACACTGATGTTACTTTAAGTTGAATTACGCGTATAACTGAGACATTGCAAAATGTTTTTCTTTTTCTTTTTTTTTTTTCAATGTAAATAAAGAGTTTTGAGTTGATAGTATTTAGTATTATTATTTTCCCAATAATCACGAAGTCAAAATTACTTGACGGCACGTCTATGACCTCATCAAACAATTTTTTAGAAAAAATGGCACGTTGGTGTATAAAGGTTCGCCACCCCTGGTCTAGGAAATATGATTCCAATAGTTTGATCAGGAGAGCGGTCCTAAGTTTGGTCCCCTCAATGCTAGTTTTACTTTTTGCGTATTTCCCCATATCTCGAGAACTTTTCAAGCGAATTGAAATATTTTTGTACACAATTAAAAAATTTATTTATCCAAAGATTCGTTTACTCAAAGATACAAAAAATAACTTTTATTAAATATTTATTATTTTATTTAATAATATTAGAAAAAAAATTTACGTTTACTATTTGATGTATAAATTGTGTACGATTTTTAGCATCATTTTGAAGAATGTAATTTTGCATGGCAAAATACAAAATCTGAGCGAAATCCGACGAATAGTTTCTTTGAGATCAAATTTTAAAAACCCAATTTGTTTTAAAAATTCGATTTCAAATGAACTATTCGACCGATTTCGCTCAGGATCTATATTTTGCCATGTAAAATTAGTCTTTAAAATGATGTTGAAAATTGTATACCTTACAATTCAAAATTTTTTTCGACTGTTATTAAATAAAATAATATATATTCACTAAAAGTTATTTTTTGCATGAAATTATCTTTAGATAAATGCATTTCATAATTGTGCGCATTTGTGTTTGTTTAGATCGATAATATATAAGAAATATGTAATAACATAGTTTAAATACGACTGACATGCTATAAAATATGGTTAAAAAAGGAGCAAGGACAAATATCCTTTTATATGTTGACTATTTGTTTTAAGTTATTGACCACTAGAGCAATGCACCACAAGTGGTCAAATAGGTTTCAATGTACTGACATATAGACATTCAAGCTGTTATTTTGTAAATATAAGACAAATGTGTGTCCTAATTTCAAATAAAATTAATTTCAGTCTAGTGTTCAAAAATAAAATATCTCTTCTTCAAGGATACGTAATATTATACACGCCCATACCAACCATAGTCTCGCATCACTCTGAAGAAAGATAGGTGATTTTCATTTCGAAAGCTATTTATTTAGAACAATTCTCTTTTCTGCTGAAGTACCGTTAAAGCGTGAACACTACTGTTTTCGCATGCATCTGACATATTAACCTCGACCAGCCATATTGCTTCATCTACCACTTAACTACTCATCTGCAGGCTCTCGACCCCTTCCACCTTCGAACCAGTTTCGTTCCGTTTTAAAATTATTTTTCTCAACCCAGTTGAAGTAATTCGACCTTTTTCTCTATGATTTTAACTGCTTTTATGAACGGTAACAAAAAATTTTGTTTCTTTTTATTTAACAGTACAATTAACGCATCAAATAAAAGCACTGTAATAAAAAGGAATCGTCGTATTAAAATCTCGAGGCCTAATCCCGCGTATTTAGGGAAGCGCTGACGTCACTAAGTCGCTTAATTTATTCCTACTCCTTTAGGGGTGTAAAAAACTATTAAATTTAGTCACTATACAATATTCGTTTTTATAAGTTCACAATATTTAATTCGTAATTGGTTTTCAATTTACCAATTTCGTTAACACAACTCTAAAAAATTATAATTCCATGTCCATAATGTTGTTTTTCGAAAACTCTGTCGTCACGTGAAATAACGCTATTTTTGCGAACAATATGCTATTTTCATAATTGTTGTGAGTTTTCAACAGTTACTCACGACTGTTAGGTCAAGTTTAACTTATCTTTAGCCAGAGCTCACCATGCTCGCAAAACGTCAATATAAAGAAAAGTCACAGTTTCGTGAAAATGAAAAGCGCTTATGATCGAATTCGATAAACAGTATTCGTTTTTATAAGTTCACAATATTTAATTCGTAATTGGTCTTCAATTTACCAATTTTGTTAACACAGCTTTAAAAAATTATAATTCCATGTCCATAATGGTGTTTTTCGAAGAATCTGTCGTCACGTGAAATAACGCTATTTTTGCGAACAATATGCTATTCTCATAATTGCTGTGAGTTTGCAACAATTACTCACAACTGTTAGGTCAAGTTTAACTTATCTTTAGCCAGCGCTCTCCATGCTCGCAAAACGTCAATATAAAGAAAAGTCACAGTTTTGTGAAAATGGAAAGCGTTTGTGATCTAAAACGATAAACAATATTCGTTTTTATAAGTTCGTAATATTTAATTCGTAATTGGTTTTCAATTTATGAATTTACACAGCTTTAAAAAATTATAAGTCCATAAGGCTATTTTTTGAGGGGTTTGTAGTCACATGAAATAAAGCTATTTTTGCGAGTAATATACAATTTTCATAACTAGGAGGCTCCGCCCCCTGCTCGCTAACGCTCGCCAACCCCCCGAGAATTGCTACGCAATCCTATGTGGTTCACGCCGTGAACCATGGCTCGCTGCGCTCGCTCGCCAATGAACACAATGTTCTAGCACAAAGACATAATATATTGTCATCAAAGACTATTATTGGCTTTTAAAAAAGTATATTAGCTATTTAGATTGTACATGATGAAAAAATCAAAACATTAGCTAAATAAGAAAAATATTAGCAAAATAAATTATCAAATATTGCTTCACTAATATTCTGCATTTTAAAGTGTGAAAATTCAATGCATAAATAAACGCGAAATATAAAAAAATTCAATGCATTCAATACAAACACTTAAACGTTTTTTAGACATTTAGGTAGCTCCCAGTAGAAAAATATCAATTCAACAGCGGCCTTTTAAAGCATTCTCACTTCAATTAATTAATTCCTAATTGGGTATAATATAGCCTACGTCACAGGTTGTGTTGTTCCTACTAAATTTAACCCATGAACGGCATTTTTTGCGAGCCTAACTTCAAGCCACAAATAAACAAACGAAGTGTTCGATCGTTTAAATAGCTGCTCGCCAGATTTTATTGCATTATAAAGAAAAGTTATTGAAACTAAATACAACTAAATAAGCAACAACAACTAAAACAAATAACAACAACTACTAACAACAATAACTAAATAAACAACAACTAAATTCCATTCGTTTAGCATTGCGTCATATGTTGTTCCTACTAAATCGAAGTAGTTGTGTTTTTTTCATATTATACCCAATTGAGTTTAAATTAATATATTGTCATGTTTTTAGTGCATGAATCTGAATTGAACAACCTGATAATGCTCACTCTGGTTATTGTTATCTGGTTGCTCACTACGTGCTCTTGCGCGCCGAATCCAAACAATTAAAAATGAAAACTGTTGCCAGCGCGTGAAAAGAAATATCATCGGTTTTATTGATACATACATACATACATACGTACGTATTAGCGTTTTATATAATATAGATAGATTGCTGTGAGTCTGCAACAGTTGTTTAAGACTGTTAGGTCAAGTCTAGCCAGTGCTCACTATGCCAACTAATTCTGAAAATGGTTAAAAATGTCAATAAAAAGTCACAGTTTTGTGACAATAAGAAGTGTTTGTGATTTAATTAAGTATTTAAAAAGCAATCCAACGCTGAACATCTAAGCTCATAAAAATTTGTAAAAATAGAAAATTATCTATTAATTTCGGTAATTTCCATGAAAGTGGAAAAATCTCGCCAAATTGGTGATCTTTGAAAAAATTTAATAACTTTTAAAATATTTAAATTATTTGTTCGTTCTAATATCCAAATACGGCAAAAGGCAGTTCAAATATTGCGCAAGCATATTTTCGATATTTCTGAACTTCCCCTCAAACAATAATAAGCAAATTAAAAAACTTACGCAAACTACCCTTTTTTTCTCCTTTAACTTTTAATTTAATTTTAAGAATATTAGCATTCAATTCAAATAAAAGACTTTATATAAAGCAAAATTTACGTTAAAACATTTATTTTATTAAAAAGTTTTCGTTGTAAAGTTCTGAAACTAGATTAAGAATTTTTTTTTTCTAAGTTTTTATTTCTTCAAATGTAACTTTTAGTCCAAACTCGAAATTTTTCTCAAAATTTCTTTTACATTAATTTTGCATTTTAAAACCTTGAAAATAAAGATATTTTAGTGTGCTACGTAAAAATTGCTCATACCTCTCAGCAAAAAATAAGCAAAATAAATAAGCACTTTGCCAGCAAATATAAGCAAATCACAAACCTAATTACCCTCTTTAGGTTCTTACGCAATATATTGACGGTCCCCGAAATATGTAGTATGCATAGTTTAAAACATAGCTTAGACTCAAGTATTTAGCACTTGAAGTGAAGATTTTTTTATTTCGCCTGGCGAAAGAGTATTCGAAAAACATTAATTAAATTACAACCTAAAAATTGAAACCTAAAGGAAGTTTATTGAAACTTAAAATAGCAAAAAGTAGCAAGCAAGAAAATAATACAAAGAAATCGGAGGGACAAGTACAGCACAGATTTAGCAATTACAATATTTACGATGTACAGTTGCCCCAACGTATCACTTTTAGAATAATCGGTTTTTCGTGGAACTATAATATCTGTTTCTTAATACTAAGACGGTGCAAACTAAGTTTGCTAATTATTTATTAAGCTATTGTTATACGCCAAATCGATTGAGACCAAGTTAAAGAGATCGTTATGAATGTAAAATCTTCATTTGCCTTAAAAATTATAAAGGTGGAAAAAGCAAACATATTACCAGCTCTCATAAAATAGGTGCCCAGTCACAAGTCTCGTCAGACGTTAATAAGAAGGAAAAAACAGATTTGAAACAGAAAACGTAAAGTTGCCAACATTAAAGTTGAAAATGAATAAAAGTGAAAATAAAAACTATAAATAACGTGGTAGCCTAGAGGCAAATAATCAGGGCTCCGTTCGCTATCGAGAATAATGAGGAACTCACACCTTTAACTAGGGAATGAGTATTTATAAGAATTAAACAATATTCCAGAGCATCAAGAAGCAAGATGTACAGTGCACGAAAAAAAAAGAACACTATGAATAAATTTTGATCTAATAAACAGATTTTCACGTAGTAGAACTCAAAATCAATGCTTCGCAGAACTCAAAATCAACGCTTCTAATTAATGCAGACGATATTTTAAGTTACGAAATCATACACAAAAATGAACTTTCTCTTTTTTTTTCCAAACGATTTCTTGATTATTAAAATATGAAGGAGGGGTAACCTTGTGGTAATTATAGTCTCCATCGCTTAGTCAGGAGAAGGGTCGAAAGTTTGAACCCCTTAATGTAAATCTTAGTTTTTGCGTATTTGGCTATATCTCGAGAACTTTTTAAGCGAATCGAAAAAATTTTTGCACTCAATTATAAAATTCATTTATCCTAAGATACTACACAAAAAAATAATTATTAATAATTATTTATTATTCATTATTATTATTTTATTTGATACTAGTCGAAAAATTTTGAATTGTAAGGTATAAAAATTTTTACATCAATTTTAAACACAGTAATTTTATACGGCAAAATACAAGATTTAAATGAAATCGTCGAATAATTCTTGAGAATTCAAATTTTAAATAATATCTCAACCGTTTTAAAATTTAAAAACTCGATTTTTTTTTTTTTTTTTTTTTTTTTTTTTTTTTTTTTTTGCCCGCGCTCGTTGTCGACGTTTCCGTCGCGAATAGAAAACTTGGAAAGTCTACGATAAAAAAACTTTTTACTTATGATGAAGGTAATTTGCAACACAACGCATGCACAACGAATAAAAATCAATTGCAAATAAAAACACTTATCGTTTTAAACTTATATGCATTTTTTTGAATTTCATCCTATGAGATATGTTTTTATATTTAAACAAATGATAGTAACAACTATCAATTAGTTTTATTCTGCTCGGTATTATAAGTTAAGTAGGAAATATTTTACTCAACTTCTTTTAAAAGCATTACTATTTCAAATCGTTCTCTCTTAGACATTTTCCTCTCATAAAATTGCTCACAACGTTAAAACAAATCAGCTTGTGGTTAGTTTTATTCGATTGAGTGTAAGAAATGCATAAAAATTGGTACATAACTTTAAAATTTTATGTTATTAAACGATTGTTGATTCTTGATTACATTGTTTAAAATATTAAAATAACTATTTTTTAAGAAACTCTGATGTAATCGACAATAACGGAAGTCCTTTGCAGAATCAGCGTCAAAAATTTATTAAAAAACTATAAAGTCTGACAAAAAGTTTACAAATGTAGATTAGTCTTATTGAGTTTAAAGATTTGTAAGAAAAAAAAGGAAAGAAAATCTAATTATCAAACTTACAAGTACCATAATGAACGATGTAGACTCCATTATAAGAAAATAAAAAGTGTTAAAATTTCCAAATAAGATTGAAATTATATATTTGAAAGTAAAGGTTGTTAATGGCAGTACTTTCTTCATTGTATTTTATTTTGAGGCTGTGGTACCTGTCACACTTTTAAACGCTTTTAGCTACGAGGATTGAATAGAAATGACAGAAGTAGAATGCCTATCTGAAAAAGAAAGTTAATTCCATCCAGTTAATTTAAATCATGGAAAAAACAATATCTGTCGCTATTATTGTAAATATGACTTTTTTACTAATTCATATTATTTTCTTTTAGGTTTCAATACCTCCAAGTTTCAACAGGGAGAAAGAATCAAGATTTAAAATAATTTTATTGGTTTGTAAAAAGAATGAAATTTTAGTTTTAAATAAAAGTATTTTGATTTTCAGCTGACTAATTAATTAAATTTTCAGTTTTATAGCCTTAAAAATTAAAGCACCTTAGACGTCTATCTTATAAAAAGTAAGTTCTTACAAATAAATTTTTTTTAACTGTAGAATTCGGATAAGTTGTCATCTCAAGATGATTTAATTTAATCTATTAAAATTACAGGAGAATTATGTATTTTAAACTTTCTTTAGTTTAACAAAAGAAGCAATTACTGCCGAAGGTGTAATCTTAAAAACTTCTGATTAATAAGTGAAGAGTTTTACTAGTGAAAAAATGAAAAGATATGCATTATTCCTTATAATATATATATGTTACCGTTAAAGTATATAATGCAGTTATTTCATAGAATACCTAGTTATTCCATGAAATAACTGATCGTGTCTGTTAAAGTGTGTAATATGTTATTAATTTGACACTTTAACTAGTTATTCTATGAAATAACTAGGTATTCTATGAATTAACTAATGAGAGACAGTTAAAGTGTAAAATAAACAATTTATCTAAATTAAAATAACTAGGTATTCTATAAATAAACTAATGATAGACAATTAAATTGAAAAAGAAGCAATTTATCTTATTTATGCAGCGTATAAATGGTATTTATGGAAATGTACCAGAAAATCATTTGTTACAACAAGAATTACTAAAATGACACTTGAAATTACAAAGAACATTATTTCTAAAACAAAAACATTTTTTGTTGAATAGTTCATAAATGCAGTAGGGGTGGAAGATAAATGTATTTGTCGTGCGAGATATATGATTATGATATAGATTATTTTACACTTTAACGGGCTGCAGATCGTTATTCTATGAAACAACTAGTTAAACCGTGAAATACAAGAGAGTTTTACACTTTAACGGACACGATCAGTTATTTCATGGAATAACTAGGTATTCTATAAAATAACGGATTTCATACTTTAACGGTAACATATACATATATATATATATATATATACAGTCGGACCTCTATTTAACGAAGTCGCTAAATCACGATAATAAGTTCGTTACATAGAAAATTCGCTAAATAGAAAGTCACCTTTTGTCAAACTAAATGATACAAAACAGGTTTTAAATTCATAAACACTAGACATAATTAAAATAGCAATTAATACACCTTTATCTTGCAATGTAGTATCTACTATATATTTTAAAAATCTAAACCATAAAAGAAATCTGCATGGAAAGCAAGAATCGAGCAAAACAGTGTTGCACTATCATGCTACATACATTTTAAACTAAAAGAAGCTGAATTTATGCATAAAATTATATCTGCATTTATTATAAAAGTAATATTAAACATGCATTACCACGTGCGTTCTTAAGTATAATTGCTACTGATAAAATCCGTTAAATTTGTCTGGGTTTTTCGTTTGAAATGCAAACAAAAAGGGAAAGGGATCTAACTGCTTTCTCCAAAAGTTAAGTGGCTTCAAAAATCAATTCAAGGGCATTTCCCCCATAAAATGCGTTAACAAGTTTAAAGTGCTCTGAAATTTTACGGAGGGAGGGAACGTGGATCTCAAAGAAAAATTCGTTAAATAGAAAATTCACTTCGCTATTTGGAAGTTATTTTACGAAGAAATTTCCAAAATGTTCTCGGTTTCACGAAAAAATTCGTAAAAGGAAAGTTCGTTAAATAGAGTTCTGACTGTATATATATATGTATAATATACTGATATAATATCGAGGTTAAAAATTAATAAACTAGATGGACTGTATAACACCTCACGTTAAAGAATAATTACCATCCGTAAGTATTAAAAAGAAAAGGAAAAAAAACAGCTTAGATTGAGCTATATAAGCTTGAGGTGTAAAATGTCGCATCTTAGGTTAATAAATTATTACTTCTAAAAATACAAAAATATATACTTGAGGTCACGAAAAAATAATCTAAGGTGGAATAATCTTAGGTAAGGATAATCATGGAACACCTCACGTTTATAAAAAATAATCCTTCCAAGTGTCAAAAAATACACTTGGGACTGATTTATTATAACTGAAAGTGTAAAATGGCACATCTTGTGCAGATAAATAAATACCTCTACAAGTATAAAAATATATACTTGAGGTAAAAATATAATAACCTGAGGTAGAACATAATGCACCTCAAGTTAGTAAAAAAATTACACCTGAGGTCAAAATAACCTGATGTGTAAAACGGCTCCTCCTAGGTTGATAAATAAATACCTCTACAAACATAAAATTAGGTACTTGAGGTTGAAAAATAATTACCTGAGGTAGAACATAATACAGCTCACGTTCAAAAAATTACCTTTACAATGTCAAAAGATACACCTGAGGTAGATTTATAATAACGTGAAGTGTTAAATGAAACACTTTAGGTTTTTGAATAAATACTTCTGCAAGTGTAAAAAAATATGCTTCAGGTTGATAAGTAATAACTAGAGCCCGGATTTTGATGACCTAAAACATCTTAACTAATGCCCTTAAAAAGGACCAAAAATGCCCTTAAAAAGGGCCAAAAATGCCCTTAAAAATGCAAAAATTGCGCAAAAAATGCCTTAAATAAAGCAAAAATATTGAATTAAAAAAATATTTCGGTCTTTAAAATTATTATGAGTCATTAAAAAAATATAAAGCAATGCAATACTTCATTAAAGTTTTAAAAAAATGTTTTATATCCTAAAATAGCAAAAAAAGGAAAATATTTTTATTTTGTATAGAAACTTTAATGGATATAACAACTTCCATCTCATCATATTACTAAATATCAGAATTACATTGGATTATTAAATGTTTTTCGATAATTTGAAATGTAAACGAGCGTCTCTTGTCTGAAAGTAAATTTTCATTCCTGCAGAAGCTTCTCTCAACGTCTACTGATGTTATAGGTGCGTACTTGAAAAAGACGGTCTCACTTACTGACAATTCTTCTTCAATTTGAAAAGATTTTGCTTCACCTGTTAATATTCTATAGATTTTCTTCATTGTTTGGGAGCCAGTGTAATAATGAAAATTGATAAAAAATAGTAAAAATTGGAAAAAATTAACAAAAAAACTTTTAAAAATGCATTAAAATGCAAAATACGCCCCAAAATTTAAAGAAAAATGCCCTATAAATCTAAAAAAGTGCTCTAAAAGACAAAAAATGTCCAAAATTGCAAAAAATGCATAAAAATGCAAATGTCATCAAAATCCGGGCCTTAGTAATAACCTTAGGTTGAAAACGAAACACCTTAAAGTAGTAAATATCAACCTCTCCACAGATGTAAAATTAAACACCTCAGGTTGATATATTTAATTATTGGAGGCATATTTAGGGATAATTTTAAGGTATTCATTTGCACCCTTTTCAACCTAACGACGTATTTAAATAACCTCTTTTATACTTTTAAAAATTCCTCATTTATAATTCAAAAATACCTCGATTTTTCCGTAAGGGTTTAAAGCTAAAGGAAAGTTTTCTGCTACAATGTAATTCTATGATATTACCTTAATACGCTAGATTTTAAAATAAACGTATTTAAATTTATTAACCGTTTTACATCTATTTTGTTTTTTGGTGCAATTATTATAGTATTCTAAATTACAATGAGATTTGTTAAATGATTAAGAGATTCGATCTGCTTCATGCACATTGTGATTTGTGCACAAATTGTATTTAATGTATCAGCCTGTTCGGTAAATCGAAAATATTAAATTATGGTTTAGCACTCACCAAATTTGTATAAAAACAATATATCCTTAATTTTAAATGTTATTTTAAAACTTGATTGCTAAGAAAAATTATTATGTTCACGAATAGATCTTAATAGAAAATGTTTGCATGTGAGAAGTGGAGGCACAAACGTAAGCAAACAAAATTCTTTTCAGTGCATATAATTTAAGTGAATAATTTCAACTTTCATAGTTTTTTCTATTCTATTATTTCTATATTTCTGTTTTAAGCAAGAACCAACAATTACTGCGAGGCAGTCATCAGGGTTGGTGAAGTAAAAGGTAAAAAGTGAAAGGTTGTTTTTAGAACGCATTTCTCCACATTTTGCTCCTAAAACAAAATCCACTAGATTAAAATAGTAAGTTTGTAGTCGTATTTGCTATATAACTGTCCAAAAAATTACTTCAATCGAATTTTTTTGCCTTCCTTGTAATTTCTTTTTATTGCAATTGAAAATTTCTACCAACGGGGATAAATCCAATTATATTTTTGCAAAAATGATAGAATCGCTTTGTGAACGCATACGAGGAAAAAAATTGGGGAAAAACGTGTTTTTTTAAGTCATACAATTGTATTAAATATTGTCCAACGAATTGAACGTAGTTGGTTCTCAGGAGATTAAAATCATATATATATATATATATATATATATATATATATATATATATATATATATATATATATATATATATATATATATATATATATATATATATATATATATATATATATATATATATATATATATATAAAAATAAATGCAAGAAAACACTAAGAAAGTTAAGAAAAACTTTTTTTTTTTTTAAATAAAATGTTGTTTGTTATTTTTTTACTTATTATTTCCCACCCCCTTTTTTCATATGTCTATTATTTTTCTTTGTTTTATTCTTCATTTTGAACTTATATATATATATATATATATATATATATAATACTTTTTTTTTTAGTTTTAGAAAAACGGGAATTGAAGAACTCAACGATTAATAAAAAAATAACTCCGCCATAATTCATTTTTACTTGAATGCTCATTTGTTTCGAAAATAATCAGGGAAAGCAAAAAATACTGTATTCCAAAATTAATCCGGTTTTTGTATTCATTTTGTGGGTGATTTACGAAACATAAAATGATAATTTAAAAACTAATTAGCTCAGGTCCACAATGTTTCAAACCGACCCAGTTGGACGAATCGCCTAAGGTGACAAAAGCCCGCATCTGCTCAGTAATTAAAGCTTGATGATGCTTATGAAAACACTTTAAATCTTTCAAAAGAAGATGAGAAAAAAAGCCTTAAATGAGACATACCGAAGAATGAAATTCCAAAGTAGGGAATTAAAATGGTGAACAGCAAGTTCTTGGGATAGAATAGTCACGTAAAAACACCTGAAGCTCGGACAGCATTGAATTTAAGGTGGAATTCTTAGATTGCCGCCTTCACGTTAAGAATTCTTCAAGAACATTTTCTTTTTATTTTCTGCGAGGAATGAAGTTGATGTTTAATGACAAACATATATTTCCTTCAAAACTTCAGAACCAAACCTGTTTCTAGGATTGGAAGATCGTCGCATATTCAACCTTTCTGTCGTCTTGTTGGCCTCTCCGTCTTCTTCGTGACAAGATGAGGGGGGGGGGGAGGAAAAAGTGGTGCCCGTAGCAATATCAGTCTCATCTTCATTGAATGGGAGTTGTCCCAATCGTGGTATTTGTAAAAAAATGCTATGGAATTCGGGTGTGTCTTCGGCTGAAGGTTATCTGTCTAAAACTTAAATTTTAGGACAGAATTAAAAACAATGTTGTTCTTTTCATTCAATAAATCAAATTGTATGGGTAATGGGGCTAGATTTTTACAATAGAAAAAAATGACTATCTCGGTTAATTTCTCAAATCAAATTATTTATATTTAGGTAGCTAATTTAATGCTTGGATCATGGAATGGACAAACTTATCTGTCAATAACTTAAATTTTAGGACAGAATTAAAAACAATGTTGTTCTTTTCATTTAATAAAACGAATTGTATGGATAATGGGGCTAGATTTTACAATAGAAAAAATGACTGTCTCGGTTAATTTCTCAAATCTAATTAATTTATATTTATGCAGCTAATTTAATGCTTGGATAATGGAATGTACAAAACGCTCGTTCACACTAAACTTAAATTTTAGGACAGAATTAAAAACAATGTTGTTCTTTTCATTCAATAAACCGAATTGTATGGGTAATGGGGCTAGATTTCACAATAGAAAAAATGACTATCTCGGTGAATTTCTCAAATCTAATTATTTATATTTAGGTAGCTAACTTAATGCTTGGATAATGGAATGTACAAAACGTTCGTTCACACTAAACTTAAATTTTAGGACAGAATTAAAAACAATGTTGTTCTTTTCATTCAATAAATCGAATTGTATGGGTAATGGGCCTAGATTTCACAATAGAAAAAATGACTATCTCGGTGAATTTCTCAAATCTAATTATTTATATTTAGGTAGCTAACTTAATGCTTGGATAATGGAATGTACAAAACGTTCGTTCACACTAAACTTAAATTTTAGGACAGAATTAAAAACAATGTTGTTCTTTTCATTCAATAAATCGAATTGTATGGGTAACGGGGCTAGATTTTTACAATAGAAAAAAATGACTATCTCGGTTAATTTCTCAAATCAAACTATTTATATTTAGGTAGCTAATTTAATGCTTGGATAATGGAATGTACAAAACTATGGACAAACTTATCTGTCTGAAACTTACATTTTAGGACAGAATTAAAAACAATGTTGTTTTTTTCATTTAATAAATCGAATTGTATGGGTAATGGGCCTAGATTTTTACAATAGAAAAAAATGACTATCTCGGTTAATTTCTCAAATCAAACTATTTATATTTAGGTAGCTAATTTAATGCTTGGATAATGGAATGCACAAAACTATGGACAAACTTATCTGTCTGAAACTTACATTTTAGGACAGAATTAAAAACAATGTTGTTCTTTTCATTCAATAAATCGAATTGTATGGGTAATGGGCCTAGATTTTTACAATAGAAAAAATGCCTATCTCGGTTAATTTCTCAAATCAAATTATTTATATTTAGGTAGCTAATTTAATGCTTGGATCATGGAATGCACAAAACATTTGTTCACACTAAACTTTATTTTCTGATTTCTTTTCTTTTTTTAACAAAATAAGAAAAAGTTGAGCAGTTTTTTTTAATCGATAAAACAAGTTTATTTCTTTTAATAAATAAAAGAGAGCAGCCCCATCGCTAGAATTTCTATTCAGGGTTTGAGGGCACTCTTTCTTAGCAGGTGGGGTATTGGGGTATCCCCCTATAAATAGGATTAGTAGGTTTCATTATATATTTTTTAATTGATAAAGTTTCGGTCTAGATTTGCTTATTTATTATATGCTCCGACATTTGTTTATTAAAAATTTGTGTAAATGAATGCATTAATTAGTATAAATAATATATTAACTATAGATACTTTCGTTTCGTTCAAAGAACTCGTTCTAGGTCTGCTAATTTTTATGGCAATGAGTGTATTAAGGCGAGTGAATTTTATATGTGATTATTTTTAATATTAAAACACCGAAATTTTTAAAAAAAATTTACCAGTTTATTTTAATTCAGTTTTTTATTATTCTTGGTGTACGTACGAGCTTTCTAGTGAGGGGCAAGTGATGTTTGAAACCGAATAATTCATTAATTACACTGGGGAACAAATATTTTGTTGCATTTATACAAATAATTGATCTTTGCCTGATTCGGAGATGGGGATTCTGAAATTAGTTTTGCTCCTAACTTTTCAAGTCTATTTCTTATCGAAATGTACAAGTTTAAACAAGTTAAAAAATTTTTACAAGTTTAAGTTACGTATAGCAGGGGTTCGCGAAAATGTTGCGAGAAACTTCTAGGGGAGTCACATCATCAGGATTAAAATTGCATAGAAACCTATGTTCGGAAATGTCACCGTTTTAAGTCTTTTAATTTTAAATTAGTAATTGTTTGTTTAATAACATCAATCAATAAAGGCATCATATTTTTACCCTTAAATTTCATTTTACACATAGTGTGCCTAAAAAAAAAATTTCTTATTTATTTATATTAAGATATGTTATAGATGTAAAATTCTCAGTAATAATCTTTTGGAGAAAATTCTGGAAAATATTTTTGGGAATATTCGTATCAAAGCGAATATTTGAGAATATTCTCGTATCCAACATTAATACAATTAATAGTATTTTGTACTTGATTATCTTTAAAATTAAAAAGTACATTTATAATGAGTGTAAATATAACCAATAATTAGTATAACTTCATTTAAAAATTATTAATATCCTTCATTTCAATTTTTTATCAGATAAAACAGCAAAACAAAAATTAAAGTAAAAGAGAAACATATCTCAAATACTTATAGTGTACGAATTAACATCTCGAAGTTTAAAAAAAAATTTTGGTAATAAGCATAAATGAAAATTTTGATATAGTAGCAAATGTTCAATAATTAAAATGAAACAAAGCATTCTTTGAAAATTATTCTTATAACATTCAAAATTGTTTTCAAAAATAATTCTGAATGTCTAATTTTGTTTTAAAAATAATTTTGAAATACTATTCAATCATAAATGGTGCTCTTAAAATATTATTCTTAATTTAGAATTTGTCTTTATTCTTAAAATTAACGCTCTCAAATTCAACTACTAAACAGAAAAAATGAAGGAAACAGAGGAAAAAAATTATTTTCAAAGCATGAGGATGCTATTTATATTTGAACTATATAAATTTTTATTTGAAGATTTTAAAAAGTTCAGTTTTTATTATAAAGTTTATAAGCTTTCGCCAACAAAGTATAAATTTCTTTCCCATTGTTTAGTATTATCTTTTTTAAAATAAAGATTGCCTTAAAAACTTTTAATTTTAAGACATTTTAAATATTTTTGTTGCAGATGGAGAAAAAAAATCGAGATCACGTACCATAATGTTAAAAAAATCATTAGAATCACAGTTTAAAGAAAATTCTTAAAATATAGTCTACCAATATAATCTATTAAATAGTGAGTAAACATAAACAAAATTTTTGATTCGTTTGAGAATAATAAGTTAACTACATTTCATGTATAAGAATGATTTAATTTTCTTTTTATCTATAAGAGAAAAGAATGTTTCACATTTTAATCTAGCACTGAAATGAACCATATTAGAATGATTTCAAATAGCGTTGCAGTTTCAATAACACTGAGTTTCACAGCGCATGCGTAAAAATTTCCATTCAAATCGAAGCATCGTTAAGGGGTATAAAATAAGGTCAAGGCTATAGTACAAACGCTATACAAAATTCTCTCTATTGTCATACTTTTTAAAATTGATTACCAGATATAATGGTTAAAATTGAACAGTAACATGCTTTTTACTGTGATTGTAAAAATTTGCACCGTATTATGGTCCAAAGTGCCGGTTGAAGATTGACAGATTTTTCCATTTACTCAACCTAAAAGAATAATCAACACAGGCTAAGTAAACTCATTAAGAACAAGTTTATGCTTGTTAAATATTTTAAGCAATATAGCTTTTTCTTTATTTCATTATTTGCAGTTTAAAGTTAGTTCCAAAGTTTGAAAAAAATAAAAAACTTTTTTTTTAATTGTTTCATAAATTCTGATTTAGGCGGGGAAAAATTTCATTTGCTTTTTCCATTTTTTTTCTTTGCCTTTTTTTTTAAAAAAAAAAGTTCTCTGTTTGGTTTAGTTTTAAATGAAAGTTGCTCTGATAAGGATTTAAGTAACTATTGTTTATTGAAGGGTACAAACAAATATTGATAAATAAAAGTAAAATGTGTTAGTTATTTCTTAAAATTCATATTCTTGCGAAATATGTTTTTATTCTTCTATTTAAAAAATATTGCAAAATTTAACTTTTATTTTAAAAAAAATTCTATGATAAAATGTTTTTTTAAAAAAAATTGTAACATGTTTTTTTTTTCCAAAAAATTTAGAATGTTAAAGCATTTTAAGGTTTAGCGTAAGTAATCCTTGCCAGCAAAAAATATGCAAATCACAACCGCCTATTCCCCTTTAGTTACAGTAATATTTGAACAGTCTCTTTCCCGCTAGAAGACACTTCGTTTTTGTTGGATCACTCTAATATCCTTACTTAAAACTAAAATAACTCTAAATAAATCCAATATATTTTTAAATCACAAGTGTAAATTTTTAATCAAAATATTTCAAGTGTAGATTTTTAATTTAAAATTTTGTTTAACCCTACCGTAAGAATCAGGCTACCAGTACAATTCTTCAATTACATTAAATTTATCATTTCAGATTATTTGTTCGAATAATAACATATATCTATATTTTAATTATCAATTGTTTTGTGTAGTGAAATTGTATAACTAATCATTCATGCAAACAGGGCCAAACTACCCACTTTCTTTTCGCATTTTTTACGAACTTAGTAATTACATTAATTGAATAATTAATAAAGCAGACACATTAATTTACATCCGATACTTACTAAATATTTATGTTACAAACGCGCATGCAGTATCCATTGTTTTATGTACCAAAAACAATAGCAAATGCACGCAGAGTCGAATTCTGAGTTAATAATATACTGCGCATTTAAAAAAAAAATATTTAAAGACTCTATAATAGCTACAGCAGATACACGTTTTATTGTTCACGAAAGCCGTATAATAATCAAAAATGCAAATGACTTTACAGAGATTAAATATAGCAAATTTTTTTTTATGAGGAATCTTTTACCTTGGCCGACTGTTAAAGTTGATGCCGACTCCTCCTCTTCAGTTTTAGGAAGATTCTTTTTGTTTTTCCTTCCTTTAAAACCAGAACAGAGACTTGAGTTATGCTGTAATTAGCAGAAGTTCGCTTTAAGTACAAACATTATTTGATCAAAACGTTTTACATGTGATATTAGAAAATTCTTTAGAGGAAAGAAAAATCCGGCTCGATTTAAGAGAATCCTTCTACCATAGGACTACTAATTTTTATTTTCTTTCTGTATTTAATAAAGAGAAAAATAAAGGACATTTTGGATACCGTAACCCTTTAACGGATCATTTATTATATAAACCTTTTACCAGGTTCGGTTCATAATAATTATGGGATTGAGATTTTAAGAAACTAAATTGATTTAACTCATTAGATAACAATGAATTTCAACAATATTTTTTGCTAGAATATGTTTACTGTCGCGCACTGGGGGTTGATAAAAAGGAGAGAACTTGATGATTTTATTATTTATAAAATAAATTTTGTGAATATTACTAACTGCAAAAGGAATTATCAAAAAAGTCGTATATTTATAATTTCATTTCTAATAGATTGAATTGGTTCGAATTTTATATTTCGTCATTTAAAATAACTTAAGTTAAACCGCTTTAAAAATTTAAATGAATGGAAAAAATTTCGACCATTATTAAATATAATGGACTCCCGGGGGCGCTGAGTGTTAGCGCTTCGCGATCCCATGCCAACGGTCCTGGGTTCGATCCTCGGGCCGGGCAATCCCTTCAGTGGCAATCCCATCAGCCTTTCTTCCCTTCACTGGTACTCGATAAATGAGTACCAAATATGCTTGGGAACTAAACACTGGGGGTCCGCGTTCGGCTGACCACCTAACCAGAACACCTGCTCTTGCACTCCAGAGCCCAAGGTCAAGAAAACTGAGAAGGGCACAGTAGGCCTTGGCCCTCTATGGGCTGTCGCACCACTGAGTTTAGTTTAGTTCATTAAATAAAATAATAAATAATTATTAAAAATTATTTTGTACATTTGGATAAACAAATTCAATTAAAACCTTCTCGAGACAGAGTGAAATAAGCACAAAAGCAAAAAACAGAGATTGAGACCCAAATTTCCAACTGCTTTTTTATTTAAACAATCAGGACCATATTTACCAAATTATGGATCCCCCCCAACCAGCCATAATTTTATGATCAAAAATCTAAACCTGTGGAGAGAATATGTTTATACAGGAAAAGTACGTTTTCATCTGATTTCGTAACTTAAATTATCACTCTGCAGTAATTACTTCGGTCAACCCTTAGTACCATTAAGATAGTCACTTGGCTCGTGAAAATCTGGTCATTAGAGCAAAAGTTATTCCTTCTGGGTTACATCTTTATTTCGTGCAGTGTACAGGTAATAATACATATAGCGCTGTAACAAAGTAATAATTCAAAAATTAAAGAGTAAGAAAATGCATTTTTACTCACACACCTTACGCAGAAATTGTTGGTCAACATTTTCAAAGCGTACTATTGCAATAACAACAAACTCTTTCGCAGGAGCGCTAATTTTTATGGCAATTAGAGTATTAAGACAACTTTTTTTTCTTTTTTTTTTAAATCATGGTTTTAGAGCGATGCCCTAATATTTTTCTTATAGAAAGTCTTATTCTACAGAAACTACATTGAAAATTTAATTGTTGACATTTATTTTAATGAAAAGATTATTAATAGTGAATTTACAATATAAACTGACAATATAATTTCTGACATGGACTCTTTATTTCAGAAATAATAATACATTTCTCACAAAATATACAATTTTTTAGTAAAACCAACATATCACTATGATCATTATAAGAATAATAGATTATGTTGAAGATAGATAAAAATGAGTTAAGATATATCTATGTTAAAGCTATTTATGAAGAAAAAGAATTGTAAAAAATATAACTTAACTATACATAAGTATTCACGACCATCTATACAAAAGATTTTGACATACAATGTCTTTTGTCATTTTTTTTTCCTGCAACATTCACTGCAAACATACACAATATATCATTTTATACTTTAGATCTAAATGCAAAAATAGCTTAACTTTATAAAAAAGTAAAATATTAAGTTCAATTTTTTTTTTTCTTAAGCAAATTAAGTCAATCAATATAGGTAATGAAAATCACAATATTTTTTCAATTCCTTTTCAAAAATATATTTGCTCATAGGCATTAATTGATCACTAAAAGCAATTTTGATTTTACATTTTCTATACATTTGACATTTATTTACATTTAGTTAATATTCAGTAACAAGATGGTAAAAAACCGAAATTCCTAACTAAAATGTTACGAAACTTCAAAAATTGAAGTAACTAAGCATAAATTGTTATCTAATAGCTAGAGCTATGCTTAAATTTAAACTAAAACTACTATACGTAAATTGAAAATATATCTGTCAATTTGGCTGCAATAAATAATAAGCACATAATTTTTTTGAAATTTTTTTTAAAAAATAAATAAAAACAAACATAAATATATAAATTTGTTCAATACAGAAAATAAGGTTTAAAAAAAAAATACTCAACGAGTGTAAAATAGCAAAACTCTAAAATTCTATCTAATAAGCATTGAAATTTAAGCACACAAGCCATGTGGAATTTAAGACAGATTTTTAAAAACATAATATTTTTTTTATTGAAGTTAAACTCAGAACTTAACATAAGCTAATTTATTGTACTATTTAACTATATTTATAAAAAAAAAATATGCATAATAAGTAATAATTGTACATTTCAAAACTAATTCTTTCTTTTCTTAAATTGTATGAGTGAACTATTAAACTCAAATGAAGCTTTCTATACTATATTTTATATATTTTTACTGATTAGTTTCAAACAAATAAATGATTTAAAAGCATCAAAATATGGAATAAAGTTCTAAGTATAGTAATCAGAATAATATAGCTTAATATTCAACCTTTAAAAACATTTTTCCTCATGATAATTTCATAATTTAATACATGTCTTCCTCAAGTCTGCACTCTACATACTAATAAGAATTTTTTTATATAGTATATATCTAGTCAATTTTTGTTCTTGTGAATTAATTTTCTTAGTTATTTATTTTTTGTACCAAGCATGAAAGATAACATAGCATATGAAATGGGGAAAAAAAAATTATTTAGTTTCAAGTTATGGAACCATGGACCTTAAAACAGTACTTAGTAGTTTATGAGTTAAATCCAGAAGGAATTGAGATCTTTATTAATGTTATAACCCTTTCTTTTATACCACCAATTTCCCCTATTTTTCAAATTTCATGAAAAACTATTTTTCCACTTTTAGTTTGTGCTGCCATCTATTAATAACTTCAGAAATTTAATTCTATCCAATAAATCAAATGAATTTCTTTTTTTAAAATCATTTTAAATCCCTAATATATTTGAAAATAACATTGCTAGGAAATTACATTTCAGAAAAAATATACAAAATGTTAAGCTGCATCACAACCATAACAAAAGTATTAAAAGATCTAATACAATTTGCACAAAATTTTCCTTTCATACATTAGAAACAATTTTTTTCTCCATATTTCGATGTTTTTTTTTTTTTTTTTAAAATTAGAAGAAAA